>NW_026615689.1:0-42725 GCF_000801105.2 Raphanus sativus
TGAAGGAAGAGAGGCGCACATACAGCTTTGGACATGGGAGCGTAAAGGTCCAAAGCATGTGAGCTCTCTCAGCCATACAATTCAAACATCCAGCCTTGCTAATGTGACTCCACATGCTTAGTAAGTAAACTGTCTAGGTTCATTTTTGCGCAAAACCTCCTGATTCCTCTCTTTCTATATATTGTAATCTCAGCTCATTAATAAGATTATGCTGTATGAGCTCTCAATAGTAAAGATGATTTCTTTGTTCTTAAACTCTTAGATCTTTGATTCACAAACCCTCTCATCTCTTAAAACTCTTTCTAATCTCTAAAATGTCATGGTATCAGAGCCAGGTTCATTAAAAGAAAGAGTATTTCGTGATCTTTGAAGAATGTTCTTGAGTGTTCTTGAGTGTTTTTAGTGAGCTAGATCTTTGAAAATTTGAGTTTGGGTCTGTTGGTGTTTCTTTTGAAGGACAAGTTTCAAGGAGGTTCCTTTAGGTGTTTGACAAGCACAGAAGGAGAGTCTAGCTTGCTGAGAAGCTGGCGAGTTGTTTGGAGAGTCTTGGAGGAAGATCTAAGCTAAAGCTTGGTCCTTTGGATGGTGTTTGTGGATTGCTGAGTCTTGTGTGTTGATCTCTGTGTTTGCGGTTGGTTATTGATGAATAACAACAAGTGTAACAGGGAAATGGAGTGGAATTGGTCAATCTGGTTGAAGACAGCCTTGAAGAGCTGTGGGATTGGGAGAAATGGTGTAAAGGTGGGATCTTTAAAGGAGGTCACCACTGATGAGAGTAATGTAAAGGTGGAGTCTTTGAAGGAGATGGCCACTGATGGTAGTACACTGCTCAAGGGGATTGAAGATGTTCATGAGAACAAGATCAGTCTTAGGAGAGTGTATGAGGTCAAGGAGGGGATCCTTGGAGTTAGAGATCATCTAATGGAGTTGCAACACTTGTGGGATGAGCTACAAGAGTTGAGAACTCATGTGGATGCTACACCAAAGCAAGAGGTGATAGCAAGGCTCTCGGCGAGCATGGAGTCATCTTATGGATGGCTAGTAGAGATGGTTCTCAATGGAGAACAACTTGCGGATGTAGAAGGAATGTGTGTACTGGTGGAGAGAGCACACAAGATGATGAGAGGTTGGTTAACCATGAGTAGGAGTAAGGGCTCATGGAGGCTAACCGGGAGTAGGAGTGAGAGCTTCCGGAAGAAGAGGAAAGGGAGAATGCTAGCTAAGGGGTTTAGCAACATGAGAAGGTGTAGGAAGAGAGTTGTGGGAGTATGCAACTACTCTGCCTATATGGGAGAAGGGAGCATGGTTCCAAAGAAGCCAGAAGTAGATGAGCATGTAACCAAGAAGGAATGGAGTGAGTTTGTTAAGCATATGTATGCTTTGGTTACGACCCGGAGGGATAGCTCTCCTACCAAAGCATACACATCAAACAAACCCATTATCATTGATTCTGGTGCGAGTCATCACATGATCAGTGATAGACATCTACTAAAGGATATAAAAACATCCAGTGGAGGAGTAAAGATAGCAAATGGGGACATGATTCCCATAGAAGGAGTGGGGAAACTCAAACTGTTTGATAAGGAAACTAATGCCTTCTATATGCCTCGGTTTGAATCAAACTTGCTATCAGTGAAGAGAGCAACGGTTGATCTAGGTTGTCAAGTAGTATTCAGGCCAGAAGAGGTGGAGTTTCAAGACTTAAAGACTGGAAGAGTCATTGGTAGAGGTGATAGCAAGAATCAGCTATACCATCTCCTTGTGACCAAGGAGTCTCCTGATCCTATGTGTTTGAGCAGTGCTGCTGAGAAAGTGGACAACATGATTTGGCATGCAAGGCTAGGACATCCACACGCTCGGGCTATGGGATTGGTAATGCCTAACATGTCATTAAACCATTTGGAGTGTGAAGCATGCATTCTAGGGAAGCATTGTAGGACAGTGTTCCCAACTTCAGAGACAACCTATGAGCATTGCTTTGATCTAGTTCACTCGGATGTGTGGACTGCTCCATGCATGTCCAGAGATAGCCAGAAATACTTTGTGACTTTCATTGATGAGAAGTCAAAGTATACTTGGCTAACATTGCTTCCATCTAAGGGCAGGGTGTTGGAGGCATTTATGAACTTCCAAGCATATGTATCCAATCAATACAATGCTTCCGTGAAGATATTGAGGTCAGATAATGGAGGTGAATACATCAGCAATGCATTCAAGAGCCATCTAGCCAAGAATGGGATTGTGCACCAGACTAGTTGTTCTTATACACCACAACAGAATGGTGTAGCTGAGAGGAAGAATAGGCACTTAATGGAGGTTGCAAGGTCGATGATGTTTCATGCAAATGTCCCAAAGAGATTTTGGGGAGATGCTGTGCAAACTGCTTGCTATCTTATCAACCGGGTCCCAACAAAGATTCTGAATGATGTGTCTCCATTTGAGGTGTTGAATAAGAAGAAGCCTTTCATTGATCATCTAAGGGTATTTGGATGTGTGTGCTATGTGATGACTCCAGGAGAACTGAGGAATAAGTTGGAAGCCAAGAGTACCAAAGCTATGTTCATTGGATACTCCATCACACAAAAGGGTTATAAGTGTTATGATCCTGATGAAAAGAGAGTGATGGTGTCTAGAGAAGTGAAGTTTGTTGAAACTAAAGGGTATTATGAAGAAAAGGAGTGGGAAAATTTGAAGGATTTGTCTCAAGCTCCATCTGATAGGGCAACAACACTGAGAGTGATGTTGGAGAGGTTAGGGATAGGAGTATCCCCGGATCCGAGTTCTGGAGGAAGAGAGTCTTCCAACCAGCATGGTGAAGCTGTGAGAACAACTCCTCTTGATCATGAGAGGGGGAATGGAACTGAATCTCAAAATCAAGGAGATTCAAGTCAACAACATGATCAAGAGGCGACTGCTGGAGTAGAGAGTGGTGCTCAATCTAGTGAAGATGAGCAAAGAGAAGCTACTTCTACTGGTTCAGATACTCAGTCCAGTGAAGATTGGGGAGAAGATTCTGGTGGATCAAATGAGAGTGGTGATCAAGCTGAGGAACAAGAGCCACAAGAAGAGGAACAGGTGCAGGAGTTAAGGAGAAGCACTAGAGTGAAGAGAGATCCCTCCAACTGGGTAAACACAAGAGTGTACTACAATGCCCAGGCTGTGGAACATCCCTCTCAAGCTGTGTGTTCCTTTGCAGAGTTTCCGGATGATCATGTAGCTTTCACAGTGAGCTTGGATGAGTGTTACATCCCGAGGACTTATGAGGAAGCTGTAGCTATAAAAGAGTGGAGAGAATCAGTGGCTGATGAATCTGGAGCTATGATTAAAAATGAAACTTGGTATGAGAGTGAGCTACCTAAAGGGAAGAAGGCAGTGACTAGTAAATGGGTGTTCACAATCAAATTCTATCCTGATGGGAGAATAGAGAGGCGCAAGTCTAGGCTGGTGGCAAGGGGATTTACTCAGACATATGGTGAGGACTATGTGGAGACCTTTGCACCAGTAGCTAAACTCCATACTATCAGGATTGTACTGTCTCTAGCTGTGAATCTTGAGTGGGATTTGTGGCAGATGGATGTGAAGAATGCATTTCTTCAAGGAGAATTGGAAGATGAGGTGTATATGCATCCACCACCAGGTCTTGAGCATCTAGTCAAGAAGGGCAATGTGCTGAGGTTAAAGAAAGCTATCTATGGTCTTAAGCAGTCTCCAAGGGCGTGGTACAATAAGCTAAGCACTACACTGAATGGGAGAGGATTCAGGAAGTCAGAGTTGGATCACACTCTCTTTACCTTAACCACCCCATCCGGCATTATTGTGTTGCTTGTCTATGTTGATGATATCATCATCACAGGAAGTGATAAGGAAGGCATCAAGGCTACAAAGGAGTATCTTAAAGCAAGTTTTGAGATCAAAGACTTGGGAGAAATGAAGTACTTCCTTGGGATTGAGATATGCAGATCAAAGGAAGGGTTGTTTCTGTCTCAAAGGAAGTATGTGATTGATCTCTTGAAAGGAGCTGATGCATATGGGGGAAAGACAGCAAAGATGCCAATGGAGGATGGTTACAAGGTTCCACGTGAGGGGGAGATTGAGGATAGCAAGCCATTTCATGATCCTAAGCTATACAGAAAGATAGTGGGGAAACTGATCTACCTTACCATCACAAGACCTGATGTGTGCTTTGCGGTGAATCAAGTGAGTCAGCACATGCAAGTTCCTAAGGAGCATCATTGGAGAATGGTGGAAAGGATCTTGATGTATCTGAATGGAACGACTGGTCTTGGAGTTTGGATGGGATGTAACAAGAGCACTGAGGTTGTAGGCTACTGTGATGCGGATTGGGCTGGAGACCGAGCAGACAGAAGATCAACAACCGGCTATTGTACATTCATTGGAGGTAATCTTGTCACATGGAAGAGCAAGAAGCAGAAGGTGGTGTCTTGTTCTAGTGCTGAGGCTGAGTATAGAGCTATGCTTAAGCTCACTAACGAACTAGTATGGATCAAGGGGATTCTGAAGCATTTGGAGATTGAGCAAGCAACTCCAATGGTTATGCACTGTGATAATCAAGCAGCCATCCATATAGCCTCTAACTCAGTGTTCCATGAAAGAACCAAACACATTGAGGTGGATTGTCACAAGGTGAGGCAGATGATGATACTTGGGGTTATTCTGCCTTGTTACACTAGGAGTGAGGATCAGTTGGCTGATGTGTTCACAAAGGCAGCAAGGCAAAAGACAATGGAGTCCATTCATATCAGATTGGGGCTCATTGATCTTTCGCCTAAGCACTAGTCTATACACTCTCCTGATCATGTGATCTCTACTCTTTCCTCATTAAGGTTTTGTCCCAATGGGTTTTCCTTAATGAGGTTTTAACGAGGGAGATCTCATGGTCCTTCCAAGCTTGACTTGTTTCACATGGTCAAGCTTGAGGGGGAGTGTTGAGATGAAGTGATAATAAGAGAAGAGAAGAAGTGTTGAGCATATTTGGAGTTGGCACTATTACAGTAACTTTTAGTTACCACAGTAAATAAGAAGTTACTGTAATAGTGAAAGGTGAAAAGAAGTTACCCGGGCAAGTGAGAAGAGATGGCAAGAGCTTTGGACTAAAGGAGAGGCTTTGAATAGTGATCAGACCGTTGAGTCTTGTGTGAAGGAAGAGAGGCGCACATACAGCTTTGGACAGGCTGTAAAGGTCCAAAGCATGTGAGCTCTCTCAGCCATACAATTCAAACCATCCAGCCTTGCTATGTTGACTCCACATGCTTAGTATAGTAAACTGTCTAGGTTCATTTTGCGCAAACCTCTGATTCCTCTCTTTCTATATATTTGTAATCTCAGCTCATTAATAAGATTATGCTGTATGAGCTCTCAAATAGTAAAAGATGATTTCTTTGTTCTTAAACTCTTAGATCTTTGATTCACAAACCCTCTCAATCTCTTAAAACTCTTTCTAATCTCTAAAATGTCAAGCTGGACCAGAAAGGGACAGCTCCTTTGCTCTCTCCTCCTTATCTTCACATGTGACTTTGGTCTGTCAACTACTCCCAACAGCTATATCCACTTGCTTCAACTTGTTTACTTCTTCCAGAGCCTAAGTAGGCGCAAGGGAAGCATTTGAACTCGTCTCCCTCCTTTCCTTGCCTTCCAAGGCAAGTTTAGCTCAAGGCTTGTATGGGCAAGCTTGATTTCCAAGTAACCTCCAATACTTGCCTAATCCGGATGCACTTGTTCCTTCTTGTTTCCTACTGATTTAACTCCACTCTTACTGCTTCTTATTGCTTCATCTCAACACTCCCCCTCAAGCTTGACCATGTGGAACAAGTCAAGCTTGGAAGACCATGAAGCATTCCCTCATTAAAACCTTGATATGCAAAACCCAGTGGGACAAAAACATATCAAGGAAAGAGTAGAATACTCCATGGAAAGGGGATCACTGAGATGAAAGATCCACAAGTCCAAGCTTTGAATGAATGAACTCGCAGACCTTAGAACTTGCAGCTTTGGTGAAGATATCAGCTAGCTGGTCTTCACTTCTGGTGTAACATGGGAGGATGATCTTCTGCTCAACAGCTTGCCTCACCTTGTGGCAATCCACTTCAATGTGTTTGGTTCTTTCATGGAAGACAGAGTTTGTTCTTTCATGGTTCTGTTCAATGTGTATAGCAGCCTGATTATCACAATGCATAGTGATTGGTGTTGTAGCTTCAATTCCCAAGTCTTTCAGCAACCCCTTGATCCAAATCAACTCGCTTGTAAGCTTCCTCATGGCTCTGTATTCAGCTTCAGCACTTGAACATGACACAATCTTTTGCTTCTTGCTCTTCCAAGTCACCAAGTTGCCTCCAATGAATGTGCAGTAACCAGTGGTTGATCTCCTATCAACCCTATCTCCTGCCCAATCAGCATCACAATAGCCTACTATCTCAGTACTCTTGTTGCATCCCATCCATACTCCTTGTCCTGGTGCCTCTCTTAGGTACCTTAGTATCCTCTCCACCATATTCCAATGGTGCATCTTTGGAGCTTGCATGTGTTGGCTTACTTGGTTGACTGCAAAACACACATCTGGTCTTGTGATTGTGAGATATATCAGCTTCCCAACCATCCTTCTGTAATGTTTAACATCAGTGTAGGGTTGATTCTCAATCTCCCCCTCACGCATTACTTTGTACCCATCCTCAAGTGGTGTCTTTGCTGCTCTGCCTCCTAGATCACCAGCCTCCTTTAGAAGATCCAGTGTATACTTTCTTTGAGCTAAGAACAGCCCTTCTTTAGATCGGCATATCTCAATTCCTAGAAAGTATTTGAGCTCTCCCAGATCTTTGATGTCAAATGCTGACTTGAGGAAGACTTTGGTTTGATGTATCCCTTCTTTATCACTTCCTGTGATGATGATATCATCTACATACACCAAGATCACAATGATTCCCTTCTTGCTGGTCAGTGTAAACAATGTGTGATCAGCTTCAGACTTCACAAAACCTCTCCCATTGAGCGTGGTTCTTAGCTTGTGATACCAGGCCCTTGGTGATTGTTTCAAGCCATAAATAGCTTTCTTCAGCCTAAGTACATTTCCAGGTTTCACTAGATGCTCTAGACCAGGAGGTGGCTTCATGTATACTTCATCTTCCAACTCTCCTTGTAGGAAAGCATTCTTCACATCCATCTGCCATAGATCCCACTCTAGATTTACTGCCAAAGATAGGACTATCCTTATGGTGTGCAACTTGGCTACTGGCGCAAAGGTGTCTAGATAATCCTCTCCATAGGTCTGTGTGAAGCCTCTTGCTACCAACCTTGTCTTACGCCTCTCCACTGTACCATCAGCATTGTATTTGATTGTAAAGATCCACATGCTTGTTACTGCTCTCTTTCCTTTGGGTAGCTCTGCTTCATACCATGTATCATTGATGATCATGGCATTAGTCTCATTTCCCACTGATTCCCTCCATTCAGCATGTTCCATAGCTTCTTCATAGGACCTTGGGATGTACTCTTGATCCAACTCCCCAATAAACACCACATGCTCTTGAGGATATTGAGCTAGAGAGCACACTGCTTGTATTGGATGTGCTACAGCTTGAGAGTTGAAGTAGACCCGGTTGTTTTTCCAGTTTGATGCTGGTTGCTTGATCCTAGAGCTTCTTCTTAGTTGTGGATTTGTTGATCCTTCTTCAGGTGTCACTGATCCACTATTCTCCTGACTTGAACTCACCACTGGCTCCTCTTGAGTACTATGATGTTGTTCTTCTTGCGCATGATTCTCAGCTTGATCATGACTTGCTGAAACATCCTCCTGATGTTGTTCAGCTTGATTGTCCCCCTCAGGATCAAGGTGAGTAATCTCCATGTTCTCATTATCACTTCCTGATCCTGGTTGCAATGGTACTGTTTCTTGTACTTCAGTTGTCCTCTCAATAGGTACACTGATGCCAAGACTCTCCATGACTCTTCTGAGGTTATCAGCTCTGTCTGAAGTAGGTTGGGATAGATTCTCCAAATCTTCCCAATTCTTCCCATCATAGTAACTCTTGGACTCCATGAACTTGACATCTCTTGATATTAAGACCCTCCTGGTCTCTGGTACATAACACTTGTAGCCTTTCTGATGAGGAGAATACCCAATGAACACTGCCTTTGTGCTTCTAGCATCAAGCTTGTTCCTCTGCCCTCCTGGTACCAGTACAAAGCAGATACATCCAAACACCCGCATGTGATCCAGAGATGGCCTGCTTTTGTTGAGAACTTCATAAGGTGAGATGTCATTGAGAACTCTAGTTGGAGTTCTGTTGATCAGGTGACAAGCAGAAACCACAGCATCACTCCAGAACCTCTTTGGAACACTCATGTGAAACATCATTGATCTAGCCACCTCCATAAGATGCCTGTTCTTCCTCTCAGCAACTCCATTTTGCTGAGGGGTATAAGGACAGCTAGTCTGATGAATAATCCCTTGTTGAGATAAAAACTGCCTGAAAGCTCCACTTGTGTACTCTCCACCATTATCTGACCTGAGAATCTTCACCTTAGCACTGAAGTGGTTGGTGACATGAGAATGATAATTCTTGAAAGCTTCCAAGACTCTGTCCTTAGACTGGATCATTGTTACCCAAGTGTACTTGGACTTCTCATCAATGAAGGTGACAAAGTACTTGTGATTTTCTCTGGACATACAGGGAGCAGTCCACACATCAGAGTGAACCAGATCAAAGCACTTCTCGTAGATTGTGCTTGACCTTGGAAATACTGTCTTGCAATGCTTCCCCAAGATGCAAGCTTCACACTCATCATTTTTAAACACCACTCCAGGAAGCATCAGATTTAATGCTCTAGTGTGTGGATGCCCCAATCTAGCATGCCATATGGTGCTCTCAATCCCAGCAGATGTACTGACCAAGCAACGAGAGGAAGTTTCAGCTAGTTTATTCTTCTGGAGATGATACAACTCCTGATGGCTGTGACCTCTTCCAATAACCTGCCCTGTCTTTAAATCTTGAAACTCAACCTCATCTGGTCTGAAGACAACCTGACAACTCAGATCAACAGTAGCTCTCCTCACAGATAACAGGTTAGATGTAAACTTAGGCATATATAAGGCAGTTGATTCCCTATCAAACAACCTAAGGTTCCCTATCCCTTCTATCTTCACCTTATCACCATTAGCTATCAGAACATTTCCAGTGGCAGGTTGGATATCACTAATCAAGTTCCTATCACTAATCATGTGATGACTAGCTCCTGAATCTATAATAATGGGTTTAGAGTCAGGAGATGATATACCAGCCTTCTTGGATGAGATAAGGGATTGAGCAGCCTTGATAAATAGATCAAGGTCTCTTCTGGTTGCTGGAGCATCAGGGTTGGTTGCGCCAGTCTCACTTCTCCACCATTCTTCTTTGGCTGAGTCACTACTGAGCGCTGAGTACATGGTTCTTCCTTGAATCACTGGATGCTCAAACTCCTTGAGCTCATATCCATTTGTTTGACTTCTAAGGAAACCAGCTTCTCCTAAGCCTGGTATCTTCCCTTCTCTAAGGAAATAATTTATCAGGTTGTTGTAGGTTGAATCCAGGTGCAGCAGTAAGCTAAGAAACTTGTCCTGCTCATAAACAACTTGAAGACTCTCCCATAAACTTCCATAGCCAGTCTGAAGAGTCTCCCATAGGTTCCTGGCGGTTTGAATGTGAGAGTGTGCCTTCAAGATTGGCGTAGACAGAGAGTTGTGTATGATTCCAAGTGTTTGCTGGTCTTCTTGAACCCACTTGTGGTCACGCCTCATGCGTGTGAACTTGATATCCTCTTGAGTCATCTTCTTTGAAGTTCCAGCCTCCATGATGTGGCTGTCCCAAAGACCATGACTCCCCAAGGTGAATCTGGCCACTCTTGACCATATCAGATAATTAGACCCCTCAAGAGTTACAGAAATAGAAATCTCTGATTTTTCCATCAAGGACAGCTGAATAACATTAAGAACAGCTAGTATCCAGTGGCAGAGATTTCATAGATATTATCAGAGTGAGAAAAATAAATTTGCTATTTTTGGCAAAATCTGGAAAAGAGATTGAAGAACACACCAAGAACAGGATGAACTTTGCCAAAAATAGAAATAAAACACAGAGAATTTGCGGAAGTAAATTAGGTTTCAAGAGCTTGAGGCTCTGATACCATGTGAGAATTGGTAGATTATTAGAATCAAAGAGAGAGATGTTTCTGGAGAAATGAAGAACAAGAGAGAGAGAGAGAGAGAGAGAGAGAGAGTAAAAACGAGATTGAGAGAGAGAGAAGGAGAGAAATGTTTTCCTTAGTTTATTATGTTGCATACAGAGTTGAATAAATAGAGGAACAATCTGAATCAAGACAACAGAGGAAACAATAAACAAATGAGGACCAGAGCAGGCCCAAGTCACTCTCAGCTGGACCAGAAAGGGACAGCTCCTTTGCTCTCTCCTCCTTATCTTCACATGTGACTTTGGTCTGTCAACTACTCCCAACAGCTATATCCACTTGCTTCAACTTGTTTACTTCTTCCAGAGCCTAAGTAGGCGCAAGGGAAGCATTTGAACTCGTCTCCCTCCTTTCCTTGCCTTCCAAGGCAAGTTTAGCTCAAGGCTTGTATGGGCAAGCTTGATTTCCAAGTAACCTCCAATACTTGCCTAATCCGGATGCACTTGTTCCTTCTTGTTTCCTACTGATTTAACTCCACTCTTACTGCTTCTTATTGCTTCATCTCAACATTTCTCTGGTGAGATGGGAGGTTCATCTACACCAAAGCAAGCAATGGTTCCTGGTGATGGAAAGGCCTTAACATTCAGTGGGAGTTCAGCCATGGGAACTGCTCAGGATGAGACTATTAGGAGGTCAGACCTTCTGGCTCTCATCAAAGTCCTCAAGGACAACTCTGGTAACACACTTGGTATCTCTCTTAATGCATCCTTACAATCGCCTATTGCTTGCATTACTTCAACTCATGAAACTAGTTGTGTTAAGCCTCTTGTAATTGATTCAGGAGCTTCTCATCACATGATTAGTGATTCTAGGTTGATTAGTAATGTTAAACCTGCTCTAGGAAATGTGATGATTGCAAATGGGGATAAGATACCAATTAGAGGTGTTGGAACTCTTAAACTGTTTGACAAAGATACTAGTGCCTTTTATATGCCATCCTTTGCATCTAATCTGTTATCTGTGAAAAAGGTCACTAATGATTTACATTGCAAAGTGATATTTAGTCCTAATGAGGTTATGTTTCAGGATATTGAGACTAGTAGGTTGCTTGGCAATGGTGTGAGCAAGGGAGACTTGTACCTTCTTGAAGACATCAAGCCGGCAGCTGATTTATCTACTGCTTTCATTTCAATTCCTGTTAACAATAATGTATTATGGCATGCTAGACTAGGTCATCCACACTCTAGGGCTCTGAACCTTTTATTGCCTAATTTTCTTTTAAAAATGATGGCTGTGAAGCTTGTATTCTTGGCAAACATTGCAAGACTGTGTTTCCTAAGTCTTCCACGATTTATGAACACTGCTTTGATCTCATTCATTCTGATGTGTGGACTGCACCATGCATATCTAGGGAGAATCATAAGTATTTTGTCACCTTTATTGATCAAAAATCGAAATACACTTGGCTTACCATGATTCAAACCAAAGATAGGGTGCTAGATGCTTTCATAAATTTTCAAAACTATATAACTAACCAATTCAATGTCAAGATCAAAGTATTCAGGTCAGATAATGGAGGAGAATACACAAGTCATGCATTCAAAAATCACCTTGCCAAACATGGCATCATCCATCAAACAAGTTGCCCTTATACACCACAACAAAATGGTGTAGCTGAGAGGAAGAATAGACATTTGATGGAAGTGGCAAGGTGTATGATGTTCTATACCAACGTGCCCAAACGTTTCTGGAGTGATGCAGTCATGACAGCATGTTACCTTATCAATAGAACCCCAACAAGAGTACTAGATGACCTCACTCCATATGAGGTATTGAACAACAAGAAACCCTCCCTTGATCACTTGCGTGTATTTGGGTGCTTGTGTTATGTGTTACAGCCAGGTATGCAGCGGAACAAACTAGAGGCCAGAAGCACTAAGGCTGTATTCATTGGCTACTCTACTACTCAGAAAGGCTACAAATGCTATGATCCCAACATGAGGAGGGTTCATGTGTCAAGAGATGTCAAGTTTGTGGAATCAAGAGGGTTTTATGAGGAGAAGAGTTGGGATGAGCTCAAGGACCTCTCTCAATCATCCACTGATAGGGCAGACAATTTGAGAAGAATTATGGAGTCTCTTGGCATCCATATGCCTCAGCCGAGTCAAAATCAAAGTGATGGAGCTGGTGGTTCTGACAATGGGAGTACTGGAGCAGGAAATCAACCTCCAGTAGCTGTGAGTGAAGAGGTTACTCCGGCAAGTGAGGATTCCCATCCTAATCCTGAAGGGGGGAATCAAGAAGCATCACCACACAGTGATCAGGTTCATGATCAGGATGGAAATGCAAATACACCAGCTGAGGAGCAACAAGTTGAGGAACACATAGTAGAGAACCAGAATGTGGAAGAGGAACAGGTAGCTCAACCAATGCTTAGGAGAAGCACAAGGGAGAGAAGACCAGCCTCAAACTGGACAAATACAAGAGTGTACTTCAACAATCAAGCAGTAGCTCATCCAACTCAAGCAGTGTGTTCTCTAGCTCAGTATCCAGTGGAACATCAAGCTTTCATGATCAGCTTAGATGAAGAATACATCCCAAGGTCTTATGAAGAAGCTATGGCATTGGATGAGTGGCGTGAGTCAGTTGGAGATGAGGTTGGGGCTATGATCAAAAATGGCACATGGTATGAGACCAAACTCCCCAAAGGCAAGAAGGCAGTAACAAGCAGACTTCTCTTTACCATCAAGTATCAAGCAAATGGAAAGCCAGAAAGGAGGAAGACAAGACTTGTAGCAAGAGGCTACACTCAAGTCTATGGAGAAGATTACTTGGATACCTTTGCACCAGTGGCAAAGCTACACACGATCAGAGTGGTTCTCTCACTGGCAGTGAATCTAGAGTGGGATCTATGGCAGATGGATGTCAAGAATGCTTTCCTACAAGGTGAACTAGAAGATGAAGTCTATATGAGGCCACCTCCTGGTATGGAAGATCTTGTACAACCAGGAAATGTTCTCAGGCTAAGGAAAGCAATCTATGGGTTAAAGCAATCCCCAAGAGCCTGGTACCACAAGCTCAGCACAACACTCAATGGAAGAGGGTTCAACAAGTCTGAAGCTGATCACACTTTGTTTACACTGACCACGGAACAAGGTATCATAGTCATCCTGATATATGTGGATGACATTATCATTACAGGCAGTGATAAAGAAGGTATCATCTTAACTAAGGCTTTTCTTAAATCCTCATTTGATATCAAAGACTTGGGAGAACTAAAGTACTTTCTAGGGATTGAGATATGCCGATCTAAAGAGGGGCTATTCTTAAACCAGAGAAAGTACACACTTGATATGTTGAGTGAGGCAGGTGATCTAGGTGCAAAGAAAGCAAAGACTCCATTGGAAGATGGGTACAAAGTATTGCGCAAGGGGGAGTTTGAGGATAAACCATTTGAAGATGTCAAGAGGTACAGAAGAATGGTGGGAAAACTCATCTATCTAACCATCACAAGGCCAGATATATGCTTTGCCGTGAACCAAGTGAGCCAGCAGATGCAAGCACCAAAAGTTCATCATTGGGGCATGGTTGAGAGGATTCTAAGGTATCTAAGAGAAGCACCAGGACAAGGAATCTGGATGGGATGCAATAAGAGCACTGAGATAGTTGGATACTGTGATGCTGATTGGGCAGGAGATAGAGTTGATAGGAGATCAACTACTGGCTATTGCACTTTCATTGGAGGCAACTTGGTGACTTGGAAGAGCAAGAAACAAAAGGTTGTGTCTTGTTCAAGTGCTGAAGCTGAGTATAGGGCAATGAGGAAGCTGACAAGTGAGTTGATCTGGATCAAGGGGTTGCTTAAGGATTTGGGAATTGAGTTCACAACACCTATCACCATGCATTGTGACAACCAGGCAGCTATACACATCGCCAGCAACTCTGTCTTCCATGAGAGAACCAAGCACATTGAGGTTGATTGTCACAAAGTGAGGCAAGCAGTTGAGCAGAAGGTTATACTCCCATGCTACACCAGAAGTGAGGATCAGTTGGCAGATATATTCACCAAAGCTGCAAGTTCTAAAGTCTGCGAGTTCATTCATTCAAAGCTTGGACTTGTGGACCTTTCATCTCAGTGATCCCCTCGTCATGAAGTGTTCTACTCTTTCCTTGGTGTGTTTTTGTCCCACTGGGTTTTGCACATCAAGGTTTTAATGAGGGAATGCTTCATGATCTTCCAAGCTTGACTTGTTCCATATGGTCAAGCTTGAGGGGGAGTGTTGAGATGAAGCAAATAAGATGCAGCTAGTGTGATTACATAAAAAGGAGTCAGGCGCATGAGAAACAAGCAAAGGAGGAGCTTACTTGAGAAACAAGTATGTCCGTACACATCTAAGGCTAAGTGTGGAGTACAAGGCAAGGAAGTGAACCAAAGGGAAGTATCAACTTACCTTGACACTTACCTTTATTGACAAAAGAAATAAATAAGAAATAAGAAGAGAGGAGCTGGAGTCACTTGAAGAACAGATCCAAGCTTGCTTGATTCTCAAGTCTATTGGTACAAACTTGCCTCACAAGATATCAAGGCTTGACTTAACTTGTCTTAGGAGTCAAGGCACAATAAATCACTACTTGGTCGACATCAGGAAGAGAGTAGGCCGTTGGAAGATATTATGGGGCAAGGAAAATGAATAAAATAAGTAAAGATCACATGATACAAATAAGGAGTGTGCCGTTATGTATACTGTCCCTTTCCTGCCTTGATCTGTGCTTATTTTATTCATTATATTTGTACTTACTTAGGATAGTTTATTATTTCCTTGTGTAGGCAATGTGCCTTTATATACTTGTAAACTACTTCACATTAAGTTTAAGGAAATTATATCCTTCTTATTTCTTTCTCCATTGTCGACAGTATTTCCATTTCTCTCTTATTGTTACACATTTCTCTCTTGTTCTTCACACTGGTTCTTAATTTCTTACATGGTATCAGAGCTTTAAGCTCTTGAGATCCTCTTTAACTTCCGCAAAATTTACTCTGTTACTCTTTCTCTGTTTTATTTCTCTTTTTCTCTCTTCAGATTTCTTATTTTTCCAGAAAATAATAAATCTGTGTTCTTGAGTGTTCTTGAATTTTTTAATTCACTTTTCTTGGTTGTGCTCACTCTGTTCTAACTCTATTTTATTTTCTTGAGAGTTTATCTTGATTCTAAACTTGATTTCTCTCAGTTCCAGAGTGATTCTTCTTGTTCTAGTCTTGAAAAAAAAAAAAAATATTCAAAATCATTTCTGGCACCTAAGTAGAAGATGGAGCACTACAGAGCAGTTCACATTCCATGCACACTCAAGGGACCAGGAAACTACATTACCTGGTCTAGAATGACCAGAGCAGCCCTTGGAGGAAGAGGTCTTTGGGAGCATGTTACTTCAAGTTCAGCTCCAAAACAGATCACCCAAGGAGAAGATGGCAAGGAGATTGTAGTGGTAGATGAAGGCAAATGGGGTCAGGAAGATCTCATGGTGCTGTCTATCTTGCATAGCTCTCTTGATGGTCCACTTATGGACACTTACTCACACTGTACAACCCCAAAACAGTTGTGGGATACATTGCAAAGAGTGTATGGCAACACTTCAAATCTCACCAGAATCTATGAAGTGAAGAGAGCCATCAACAACTTGCAGCAAGAAGAAGGGGACTTCACCAAGCACCTTGGGAAGTATAGCCAGCTGTGGTCTGAGCTGGAGATGCTAAGGCCAAGCACCAATGACCCTGAGACACTTGAGGCTAGGAGGGAGCAAGATAAGATCTTTGGATTGCTTCTCACACTTAGTCCAAGCTTCACTGATGTGGTCAGGCATATCTTGAGAGAAAAGGAGCTACCTTGCTATGATGAAGTGTGTGCTCAGCTACAAAAGGAGATAGGCTCAGGTGGACTCTTTGGTGGTGGAAAAGGAGAGCTATCTATGGTACACAAGGCTGAGAAGGTGGAGAATGCATCAGCTAACAAAGCTTACTTCAAGCCAAGAGGAGGAGGAGGAGACAAATCAGTAACTTGTGAGCATTGCAAGAAGCAAGGACACTCCAAGACTAACTGCTGGATCCTTCACCCTCATCTTAGACCAGCCTCAGCCAACAAATACAGCCAGGCCAGAGCCCATGAAGCAAGAGCTCAGGAGCATCCATCACCAAGCTATAGGCGCATGGGAGATGATGGGAGAGCCTTGGTCTCTACAACCCACACTGGTGGCTCCACCTCTCACGCCATGTCTCAACCACCACATGAGGATGCATTCATCAGGAAGTCAGACATTGAGGCCTTGATCAAAGCTCTCAATGCAAACTCTGGTAACCAAAGTATTAATGCTTTAAATTCTATGCACAATGCTTCTCACACTGCTAGGCCTTTAATAATTGATTCAGGAGCTTCTCACCATATGATTAGGGATGCTAAACTGATTAGTGATATTAAACCAGCTCTAGGCAGTGTTGTGATTGCAAATGGTGATAGAATTCCAATTGAGGGAGTAGGGAATCTGAACCTGTTTAATAAAGAATCTCAAGCCTTTTATATGCCTGCCTTCACATCAAATTTATTATCTGTTAAGAGAGCAACTAATGATCTTAATTGCAATGTTATTTTCAGTCCTAATGATGTTTGCTTTCAGGATATTAAGACCAGTAAGATGCTGGGAAAAGGTGTGAGCAAGGGAGAGCTTTATTTGCTTGAAGACACCAAACTATCAGATTTATCCTATGCTTTTAATTCTGTTTTAGCTAGTAATGAGTTGTGGCATGCTAGATTAGGCCATCCCCATTCTCGAGCTCTAAGCTTAATGTTGCCTAATCTTTCTTTTAAAAATGAATCTTGTGAGGCTTGTATCCTTGGCAAACATTGCAAATCTGTTTTTCCTCAATCTATGACTATTTATGAGAATTGTTTTGATCTAGTGCATTCTGATGTGTGGACTGCTCCTTGTGCATCTAGAGAACACCATAAATATTTTGTGACATTCATAGATGAGAAATCAAAATACACTTGGCTCACACTGATTAAAAGTAAAGATAGAGTTTTAGAAGCTTTTATTAACTTCCAAAACTATGTAACTAACCACTTTAATTCCAAGATCAAAATTTTTAGGTCTGATAATGGTGGGGAGTATACTAGCAATGCCTTCAAACAACACCTAGCAAAACATGGCATTATCCATCAAACAAGCTGCCCATACACACCACAACAAAATGGAGTTGCTGAGAGGAAGAATAGACATCTGATGGAGGTTGCAAGGAGCATGATGTTTCATACAAATGTTCCAAAGCAGTTTTGGGGAGATGCTGTGATCTCAGCTTGCTATCTGATCAACAGGATCCCCACAAAAGTCCTCAAAGATGTCTCTCCCTTTCAGGTATTAAACAAGATCAAACCTCCATTAGACCATTTGCGTGTGTTTGGTTGTGTGTGCTATGTCTTGACACCAGGAGAACAGAGAAACAAGCTGGAAGCTAAGAGTGTCAAGGGCATGTTTATTGGGTATACCCACACACAGAAAGGTTATAAATGCTACATTCCAGATTCAAGAAGAGTTATGGTCTCAAGGGATGTCAAGTTTGTGGAATCAAAAGGGTACTATGATGAGAAAAGCTGGGAAAACCTTAGAGATCTCTCACATGGACCATCTGATAGGGCAAACAACCTTAGAACCATTTTGGAGAGCTTGGGGATCAGTCAACCAAAGAGCAGTGCGGCGCCACCAACCTCTCCATCACCACCAGTTGCTAACAACAATGGAGAAGCATCACCAAGTGTTGAGACTGTCCATCCTGATCCTGAGGGGGGCAATGAGCATGAATCACAACCAGAACCAGAGAATGATTCATTATCAGCACATGATCAAGATGGAGCAGAATCTAACCAGTCTAGTGAAGATCAGTATACTGGTGATCAAGGGCAGGAAGAAGCAGTGGTAGAGGAGCAGTTTCAGCCATTGAGAAGGAGTACCAGAGTGAAGAAGGATCCATCAAATTGGTCTAACACCAGGGTATACTTCAACAGCAATGCAGTAGCTCATCCTATCCAAGCAACCTGCTCCTTTGCTAGTTATCCTCAAGAGCATGTAGCTTTCATCACCAATCTGGATCAAGATTATGTTCCAAAGACATATGAAGAAGCTATGGAGCATGATGAGTGGAGAGAGTCTGTTGGAGATGAAGTGGGAGCCATGATCAAGAATGATACTTGGTATGAAACTGAACTTCCCAAAGGAAAGAAAGCAGTCACCAGTCGCCTACTGTTCACCATCAAGTACTTGGCAAATGGAAAGCCAGAAAGGAGAAAGACAAGGCTTGTTGCAAGAGGATACACTCAAGTTTATGGAGAAGACTATCTGGATACTTTTGCACCAGTAGCTAAGCTCCACACTATAAGAATTGTACTCTCCTTGGCAGTGAACTTGGAATGGGATCTATGGCAAATGGATGTCAAGAATGCCTTTCTTCAAGGAGAGTTAGAAGATGAAGTCTACATGAGACCACCTCCTGGAATGGAAGACATGGTCAAGCCAGGAAATGTACTTAGATTAAAGAAGGCAATCTATGGTCTAAAGCAGTCACCAAGAGCCTGGTATCACAAGCTTAGTACAACCCTTAATGGAAGAGGGTTTGTTAAATCAGAAGCTGATCATACACTCTTCACCCTCACAAGCAAGCAAGGAATTGTGGTGATTCTGATCTATGTGGATGATATCATTATCACAGGAAGCAACAAGGAAGGTATCATCTCTACAAAAGCTTTTCTTAAATCTAGCTTTGATATTAAAGATTTGGGTGAGCTAAAGTACTTTCTAGGGATAGAAATATGTCGCTCTAAAGAGGGAC
This sequence comes from Raphanus sativus, assembly GCF_000801105.2. Classification (NCBI taxonomy): domain Eukaryota; kingdom Viridiplantae; phylum Streptophyta; class Magnoliopsida; order Brassicales; family Brassicaceae; genus Raphanus; species Raphanus sativus. Next base: position 19,046 of record NW_026615689.1, read on the forward strand.
TTTTCTTATCTCAAAGAAAGTACACACTTGATCTTTTAAAAGAGGCAGGAAAGCTTGGAGCAAGAGTAGCTAAGACACCACTTGAAGAAGGTTACAAAGTCTTGCGTGAGGGGGAGTTTGAAGATAAATCTTTTGGAGACTTCAAACTCTATAGGAGGATGGTTGGGAAACTGATCTATCTTACCATTACAAGACCAGACATCTGCTTTGCTGTGAATCAAGTCAGCCAGCATATGCAAGCACCTAAGGTTCATCATTGGAACATGGTGGAAAGAATCATGAGGTATCTAAGGGAGGCTCCTAGTCAAGGTGTTTGGATGGGTTGCAACAAGAACACAGAGATTGTAGGATATTGTGATGCAGACTGGGCTGGTGATAGAGTGGACAGGAGGTCTACCACAGGCTATTGCACCTTCATTGGAGGCAATTTAGTTACTTGGAAGAGTAAGAAACAGAAGGTGGTATCATGTTCAAGTGCTGAGGCAGAGTATAGAGCAATGAGGAAACTTACCAGTGAGCTCATTTGGATCAGAAACTTGCTAAGAGACTTGGGCATAGAGACAACAGCACCAATCACAGTGCATTGTGATAACCAGGCGGCCATACACATAGCATCCAACTCAGTTTTCCATGAGAGAACAAAACACATTGAAGTGGATTGTCACAAGGTGAGACAAGCTGTGGAGCAGAAGATAATCCTACCTTGCTACACTAGAAGTGAAGACCAGCTAGCTGATATCTTCACCAAGGGAGCAAGCACCAAAGTCTGTGAGTTCATTCATCCAAGATTGGGACTCATAGAGTTGTCCAGATCATGATCTCCTTTAAAGCCATGAAACATCTACTCTTTTTCCTTTGTGTGTTTTTGTCCCATTGGGTTTTTCACACAAAGGTTTTAATGAGGGATGTGTTCATGGTTTCCAAGCTCAACCATGCTGTATGGTTAAGCTTGAGGGGGAGTATTGACAAAAGAAATAAATAAGAAATAAGAAGAGAGGAGCTGGAGTCACTTGAAGAACAGATCCAAGCTTGCTTGATTCTCAAGTCTATTGGTACAAACTTGCCTCACAAGATATCAAGGCTTGACTTAACTTGTCTTAGGAGTCAAGGCACAATAAATCACTACTTGGTCGACATCAGGAAGAGAGTAGGCCGTTGGAAGATATTATGGGGCAAGGAAAATGAATAAAATAAGTAAAGATCACATGATACAAATAAGGAGTGTGCCGTTATGTACTGTCCCTTTCCTGCCTTGATCTGTGCTTATTTTATTCATTATATTTGTACTTACTTAGGATAGTTTATTATTTCCTTGTGTAGGCAATGTGCCTTTATATACTTGTAAACTACTTCACATTAAGTTTAAGGAAATTATATCCTTCTTATTTCTTTCTCCATTGTCGACAGTATTTCCATTTCTCTCTTATTGTTACACATTTCTCTCTTGTTCTTCACACTGGTTCTTAATTTCTTACAACCTTGACGAGAAGAAGCAAGAGAGACGTTGGGAGAACAAGATCACATGTCTGGTTAAGCTCCAAGTCAAATGGAACCGTTGGGTCATGTCACTATCTCGGCTCAGACCTGCGCACACAGCCTTGGACTTACTCTCCTTTGTTTATTACTTTCCTAGATATTTCCTAGACAAGTATTATTCTATTCAGCCTGATTTCTCTATTTATGTAACACTTGAACCATACCAAATGAAATCAAGAATTATGTCTTTCATTCTCTTTGTCTCTCAATCTCGCTACTCTCTCTCTCTCATCTCTCCATACTTCTAATCTTATCATTCTTTCAACAGATAACAGGTTAGATGTAAACTTAGGCATATATAAGGCAGTTGATTCCCTATCAAACAACCTAAGGTTCCCTATCCCTTCTATCTTCACCTTATCACCATTAGCTATCAGAACATTTCCAGTAGCAGGCTGGATATCACTAATCAAGTTCCTATCACTAATCATGTGATGACTAGCTCCTGAATCTATAATAATGGGTTTAGAGTCAGGAGATGATATACCAGCCTTCTTGGATGAGATAAGGGATTGAGCAGCTTTGATAAAGAGATCAAAGTCTCTCCTGGTTGCTGGACCATCAGGGTTGGTTGCGCCAGTCTCACTTCTCCACCATTCTCCTCTAGTGGTGTCACTACTGAGCGCTGAGTACATGGTTCTTCCATGAATCACTGGATGCTCAAACTCCTTGAGCTCATATCCATTTGGTTGACTTCTAAGAACACCAGCTTCTCCTAAGTCTGGTATCTTTCCTTCTCTAAGGAAAGAATTTATCAGCTTGTTGTGGGTTGAATCCAGGCGCAGTAATAAGCTCAGAAGCCTATCCTGCTCATAAACAACTTGAAGGCTCTCCCATAAACTTCCATATCCAAGCTGAAGTGTGTCCCATAGATTTCTTGCGGTTTGAACTTGGAGTGTGTCTTCAAGATTGTTGGAGATAGAGAGTTTTGTATGATTCAAGTGTTTGCTGATCTTCTTGAACCCACTTTGTTAATATGAGAAGCCAATGACCATTCTTCTTATGCAAGGGAAGTACCTAAAACTATACTTATTCTGTTTTGAATAGGTTTGCCCCTTGAGAATTGATGCATGTGTTTGTGCATTGTATGAATCAGGTACTTGGAGCTCATGAATAGAGTCTGGTCGTGGATCAAACCCTTTGATGATGGCAGGAGGTCAGAAGAAAGGGGGAGACAAAAGAACCAGCCACATGAAGAGTTCCAAGCAGTTTTGAGTGTGAAGCAAGGAAGGCATTGGTGCCTGCTTGCCATTCAAGTAAGGCCATGATCCAGGGTTTATGAGTCCCTAAACTTGATCCTAAGACTCATAAACCCACTGGCCAATCCCTAGGCTGAGGGTAGTTGCACTCTTTTTCCCTGAGTGATGGTTTTATCCCATGAGGTTTTCCACACTTAGGTTTTTAATGAGGCAAGTGCTCTCAGTTCCAAGCTTGCCCAAGGATCTCCTATGGTCAAGCTTTTGAGGGGGAGTGTTGAAATAAAGAAAGGAATGACCAGAAGAAGAAGCTGGTTGATGATCTAAAGAGAATTCACCAAGAGAAGCCAATTTGGTTCTGATTGTGCAGTCTTGCTCCACAAGCTACTATCTTGACCTAACTTACCTTTCAAGGCAAGAAAGGAGTTTGGAGACTTAATATGGACGTGGGAAACATTGAGATGTCAAGGAAACATGTTTGAATTAAAATAAGAGAGAGCCTGGTTTGAATTTGAAAAATAAGAAGTCACATGTTGCTTAAGAGAAGCAGCTGGACCTGTCACTTTCACTCAACCAGGCTGTGTAAACCTCTCTCCTGTCACTCTCACTCCCTCTGGTCGAGATTAACCTTGGCTGCATCCTTCTGGCTTCATCAGAAACCCCACAATAATATTTGTTTAGTCATTCCCTTGTTTAATCATTGTTTATTGTAAGTGATTGTCTATTTAAAGACTTCACCACCTCTTGTAACATTTATCCAGTATCAATACAAGTTTCTCTAGTCTAATTTCGTGGCTCTCTCTCTGTTTCTTGTGTTTAAACAATATTCACAATGTAAGGAGTTTAGAGTTATGGTTTAGAGGCTGCCTTAACTCTCTTTCTCTTAAGGCAGCCTAATACTTGTAAAACTCACTCTAAACTCTTCTTTATGTTCTGTTCATCTCTAGCTTACTGATTCTAACTCCTTGTAGCTTTAAGTACACAAACCATCAGTGTTGTGATACTCCACAAGGATAGATTCAAACTAGAGATTCTTAGCTTTCTATAACCAGTTTACTCTCTAGGATCTTGGTTATAGTATAGGCTGTGTGAGAGGATTCAACCACCAGTTGGTTGTCTCTTCCATTGTTGAGTGAGTTCCTGTTGTATGGTTGAAGGGATTCAGTTACAAGTTAACTGAATACTCTCTTGACATGAGACAAACACTCATGAATTCCAACATGGTATCAGAGCCTAGTTGCTCTCTTGGGCTGAACTCACTCTGTTCTACTTCATCCTGAAGCTCTTTCTCTCTCACTTTGAAATTGTTTTTGATGAGCTGTGTGGCTAGGATTCAAAACATGAGCAGTAGAGAGGTTAGATGAAGTATGTTTTTCAAAATTCAGGATGCAATCTTTAAATGTTTTTTTTAAAATCAATGACTCTCCCCCTGATCTCCTCATTGTTTAAGGTTTGGATGAAAGACTGAAATATGTTGTTACCAGCCTGAGGGAGGGAGAAAAGATTATTCTTGCATCTTGAAATCACTTAAAAAAAAAAAAGATTTCTTAAAAATGTTTTTGAACAGATTCTTGAGTAATCTGATTCTGAAAAATGTTTTAAAAATATTTGACCAGTGGACAAACTGTTTTGATCCATTGGTGGCTTTGTTGTGTGAGCCATAGAAAACACTTGTTTATGTGTTATTCTGATGGTTCCCTTGTTGCAAGCCCTGGAAAACATCAGTTCATGAGTTATTCCAGTGGTACTTTTCTAAGATCAGTGAGCAAATTAATTGTTCAATGGTCCATTGTGTTTCAGCTACTAAGCACCAAACTCATGAGGAGTATTGGTTGCTCCTGGCTGTTAATGCTTCCGCAAAACTCAAGAAAACAGAGCAAAACTCTGTCCATTAGAACTCTTGAGCAAACTCTCTATTCTCTCTTTTCTAATTCTTTGATTCTCAGGTTACTTATTCTCCATCATTCTCCCATTCTCTGGCTACTAATACTCTGGTTACATCATTCTCTACTCTCTACTTATTCTCTGGTTACTTTTACACTGGTTACTTAATTCTCTATTCTCACAATCTTGTTTAGAATCTGCCTAAGGTTGTTAAACTGTTGAAGTTAAGATGTCTTAAAAGAATTATCTTGCTTCTGCCTTAGGAAAATAAATTCTCTTGTTGCCTGAATGCTTAATCTTGTTGTTTAGGATTCAGAGAGTGTTGCTAGGATAGAATCTTAAAGATATCTGTCCATTGCTGCTGTGCTTATTTAAATTGTGTGTTTAAAGATCAGACTTGGTGAAAACCAATGTTCTGGTCTCTTGTTGTCTACTGATGCTTGTCTTAGTGTTGGTTTGACAGATTGCCCATGTTGATCAGAGCCTGCACAAGATGCATATTCCTGACCATGGAGAAATAATTTCTGAGTAGACCAGGAGGCTTAAAAGCTCATATCAAGCTTGTCTCCTCCCCTATACTCGGATTCAAGCTTGAGGGGGGCTGTAAATGAGCTTCCATGGCCTGTCTAGAAGCCACTGCAAGAAGAATTCAACAAGGACAGCAACAACTTGGTGTTAGAACAGATGGCCATCAGAGACTACTTGACAAGAAGATCAGGTGGAGAGTCAAGCTGATTGGAATGCTATGAATCAGCCCAAGGCATGGAGTTAGAACAGTTACCTTCTGGTTGGGAAGCTATGGATCAGCTTCTATATGAAGTTAGAACAGTTACCTTCAGTTGGGAAGCTATGATCAGCCCATAGCATGTGTGCTTGTACCTGGTTGATGAAGCTTCTGGTCTCAAGGCATTGGTTATCATCATTGGCTCTCATCTTCCAAGCTTGACCACATACTCTCATTCTCAGGTCAAGCTTGAGGAGGGGTGTTAATATGAGAAGCCAATGACCATTCTTCTTATGCAAGGGAAGTACCTAAACTATACTTATTCTGTTTTGAATAGGTTTGCCCCTTGAGAATTGATGCATGTGTTTGTGCATTGTATGAATCAGGTACTTGGAGCTCATGAATAGAGTCTGGTCGTGGATCAAACCCTTTGATGATGGCAGGAGGTCAGAAGAAAGGGGGAGACAAAAGAACCAGCCACATGAAGAGTTCCAAGCAGTTTTGAGTGTGAAGCAAGGAAGGCATTGGTGCCTGCTTGCCATTCAAGTAAGGCCATGATCCAGGGTTTATGAGTCCCTAAACTTGATCCTAAGACTCATAAACCCACTGGCCAATCCCTAGGCTGAGGGTAGTTGCACTCTTTTTCCCTGAGTGATGGTTTTATCCCATGAGGTTTTCCACACTTAGGTTTTAATGAGGCAAGTGCTCTCAGTTCCAAGCTTGCCAAGGATCTCCTATGGTCAAGCTTTTGAGGGGGAGTGTTGAAATAAAGAAAGGAATGACCAGAAGAAGAAGCTGGTTGATGATCTAAAGAGAATTCACCAAGAGAAGCCAATTTGGTTCTGATTGTGCAGTCTTGCTCCACAAGCTACTATCTTGACCTAACTTACCTTTCAAGGCAAGAAAGGAGTTTGGAGACTTAATATGGACGTGGGAAACATTGAGATGTCAAGGAAACATGTTTGAATTAAAATAAGAGAGAGCCTGGTTTGAATTTGAAAAATAAGAAGTCACATGTTGCTTAAGAGAAGCAGCTGGACCTGTCACTTTCACTCAACCAGGCTGTGTAAACCTCTCTCCTGTCACTCTCACTCCCTCTGGTCGAGATTAACCTTGGCTGCATCCTTCTGGCTTCATCAGAAACCCCACAATAATATTTGTTTAGTCATTCCCTTGTTTAATCATTGTTTATTGTAAGTGATTGTCTATTTAAAGACTTCACCACCTCTTGTAACATTTATCCAGTATCAATACAAGTTTCTCTAGTCTAATTTCGTGGCTCTCTCTCTGTTTCTTGTGTTTAAACAATATTCACAATGTAAGGAGTTTAGAGTTATGGTTTAGAGGCTGCCTTAACTCTCTTTCTCTTAAGGCAGCCTAATACTTGTAAAACTCACTCTAAACTCTTCTTTATGTTCTGTTCATCTCTAGCTTACTGATTCTAACTCCTTGTAGCTTTAAGTACACAAACCATCAGTGTTGTGATACTCCACAAGGATAGATTCAAACTAGAGATTCTTAGCTTTCTATAACCAGTTTACTCTCTAGGATCTTGGTTATAGTATAGGCTGTGTGAGAGGATTCAACCACCAGTTGGTTGTCTCTTCCATTGTTGAGTGAGTTCCTGTTGTATGGTTGAAGGGATTCAGTTACAAGTTAACTGAATACTCTCTTGACATGAGACAAACACTCATGAATTCCAACACACTTGTTGTCATGCTTCAGGCGTGTGAACTTAATTTCCTCTTGAGTCATCTTCTTTGAAGTTCCAGACTTCATGATGTGGCTGTCCCAAAGTCCATGACTCCCCAAGGTGAATCTGGCCACTCTTGACCATATCAGATAATTAGACCCCTCTAGGGTTATAGGAATAGAAATCTCTGATTTTTCCATCATGAGCAGCTGGGTAACATCAATCACAGCTAGTATCCAGTGGAAAAGACTTCAAAGGTATAACCAGAGTGAGAAAAAGAAGAATTAGATGAACTTTGCTATTTTTGGCAAAATCTGGAAATGAGAATGAAGAACACACCAAGAACAGTATGAACTTTGCCAAAAATAGAAATAAAACTCAGAGAATTTGCGGAATTAAATCAGGTTTCAAGAGCTTGTGCTCTGATACCATGTGAAAATTGATAGATTATGAGAATCAAAGAGAGATAAGTGTGTGAAGAACACTGATGAACAAAAGAGAGAGAGAGAGAGAGAGAGAGAGAAACGAGATTAAAGAGAGACAAAGAGAGAAAGTAATTTCATAGATTGATAGTTGTCACACATGGTTACATATATAGGCTGATAAAATATCTCAGGAAACTACTAAAATAGTGAGACAGAGAAACAACAATAAACAATGAGGAAGAGTCCAACTGGTGTGGAGCAGGAGTGGCAGTGTGATAGTGACAGCACCTAACGGCTGGAACCACTTGAATCCTTAGCTCTTCACGTGATCAGCGTCTTCCAATGCCTTAGCGAGTTTCCTTAGTCTCTTGTGATCCCATAAACTCGCCACCAAGCTTACTTTTCTTGCAAGGCAATCTAGGTTGTATGGAACTCCTTGCTCACTGCTTCTCAGTTTCCTTTGTTGCCTCTCACTATGTAACCTTCACATCCTTATTCTTACTGCTTCTTATTGCTTCATCTCAACAATAATATCATCAACATAGATGAGGATTACAACAATGCCTTGCTTGCTGGTGAGAGTGAAGAGAGTATGGTCAGATTCTGATTTCACAAACCCTCTTCCATTAAGGGTTGTGCTAAGCTTGTGATACCAGGCTCTTGGTGATTGCTTCAATCCATAGATTGCCTTCTTTAATCTAAGTACATTTCCTGGTTTGACCATGTCTTCCATTCCTGGTGGTGGTCTCATGTAGACTTCATCTTCTAATTCTCCTTGAAGAAATGCATTCTTGACATCCATTTGCCAGAGATCCCATTCCAAGTTAACAGCCAAGGAGAGAACAACTCTTATGGTGTGAAGCTTAGCCACTGGTGCAAATGTATCCAAATAGTCTTCTCCATAGACTTGAGTGTACCCTCTTGCAACCAGCCTTGTCTTCTTCCTTTCTGGTTGTCCATTTGCTTTGTACTTGATAGTGAAGAGTAGGCGACTTGTTACTGCCTTCTTGCCTTTTGGAAGTTGAGTCTCAAACCATGTATCATTCTTGATCATAGCTCCTATCTCATCTCCCACTGATTCTCTCCACTCATCTAGTGCCATTGCTTCCTCATAGGTCTTTGGTATGTAAGCTTCATCTAGGTGGGTGATAAACGCCACATGTTCTTCTGGAAAGTATGCCAAGGAGCAGACTGCTTGAGTAGGATGAGCCACTGCATTGGAGTTGAAGTACACCCTAGTGCTGGTCCAGTTTGATGGATCCTTCCTCACCCTAGTACTTCTTCTCAATGGTTGAATCTGCTCTTCTACCACTGCTTCTTCATGTCCTTGATCACCATCAGATTCTGCTCCATCTTGATCAGGTGTTGATGCTGAATCATTTTCTGGTGTTGATTCATGTTCACTGCCTCCCTCATGATCAAGATGGACTGGCTCAACAACTGGTGCTGTTTCTACATCAGGCTCAGCAGTTGCTGGTGGAGATGGTGTAGATGGTGGTGGTGCTGGTACTGGCGCCACACTACTTTGAGGTTGGCTGATTCCCAAGCTCTCCATAATGGTTCTCAAGTTGTTTGCTCTATCAGATGGCCCTTGTGAGAGATCTCTAAGGTTTTCCCAACTCTTCTCATCATAGTACCCCTTTGATTCCACAAACTTGACATCCCTTGAGACCATAACTCTTCTTGAATCTGGAATATAGCACTTGTACCCTTTCTGTGTGTGAGTATAGCCTATGAACATTCCCTTGACACTCTTGGCTTCCAGCTTATTTCTCTGTTCTCCTGGTGTCAAGACATAGCACACACAACCAAACACACGCAAGTGATCTAATGGAGGTGTGATCTTGTTTAATACCTGAAAGGGAGAGACATCTTTGAGAACTTTGGTGGGGATCCTGTTGATCAGATAGCAAGCTGTGATCACAGCATCGCCCCAAAACTTCTTTGGAACATTTGTGTGAAACATCATGCTCCTTGCAACCTCCATAAGATGCCTATTCTTCCTCTCAGCAACTCCATTTTGTTGTGGTGTGTATGGGCAGCTTGTTTGATGAATAATGCCATGCTTTGCAAGGTGTTGTTTAAAGGCATTGCTAGTATACTCCCCACCATTATCAGACCTAAAGATTTTGATCTTGGAATTGAAATGGTTAGTTACATAGTTTTGGAAGTTAATAAAAGCTTTTAAAACTCTATCTTTACTTTTAATCAGTGTGAGCCAAGTGTACTTTGATTTCTCATCTATGAATGTCACAAAATATTTATGGTTTTCTCTAGATGCACAAGGGGCAGTCCACGCATTAGAATGCACTAGATCAAAACAATTCTCATAAACAGTCATAGATTGAGGAAAAACAGATTTGCAATGTTTGCCAAGAATACAAGCCTCACAAGATTCATTCTTAAAAGATAAATTAGGCAACATTAAGCTTAAAGCTCTAGAGTGTGGATGGCCTAATCTAGCATGCCATAACACATTACTAGCTAAAACAGAATTAAAAGCAGTAGATAAATCTGATAGATTGGTATCTTCAAGCAAGTAAAGCTCTCCCTTGCTCACACCTTTTCCCAGCATTTTACTGGTCTTAATACCCTGAAAACAAACATCATTAGGACTGAAAATAACATTGCAATTCAGGTCATTAGTAGCTCTTTTAACAGATAATAAATTTGATGTGAAGGCAGGCATATAAAAAGCTTATTAAACAAGTTCAGATTTCCTACTCCCTCAATTGGAATTCTATCACCATTTGCAATTACAACACTGCCTAGAGCTGGTTTAATATCACTAATCAGTCTAGCATCCCTAATCATATGATGAGAGGCTCCTGAATCAATGATTAAAGGCCTAGCAGTGTGAGAAGCATTGTGCATAGAATTTAAAGCATTAATACTTTGGTTACCAGAATTTGCATTGAGGGCTTTGATCAAGGCCTCAATGTCTGACTTCCTGATGAAAGCATCCTCATGTGGTGGGTGAGACATGGCGTGAGAAGTAGAGCCTCCAGTGTGAGTAGTAGAGATCAAAGCTCTCCCATCATCTCCCATGCGCATGGAGCTTGATGCTGGATGCTCTTGAGCTCTTGCTTCATGTGCTCTGGCCTGGCTGTACTTGTTAGCTGAGGCAGGTCTGAGATGGGGGTGGAGGATCTAGCAGTTAGTCTTGGAGTGTCCACTCTTCTTGCAGTGCTCACAAGACACTGACTTATCTCCTCCTCCTCTTGGTTTATAGTAAGCCTTGTTAGCTGCTGCACTCTCCATCTTCTCAGCCTTGTGTACCATAGATAATTCTCCTTTCCCACCACCAAAGAGTCCATCTGAGCCTATCTCCTTTTGTAGTTGAGCACACACCTCATCATAGCTTGGAAGCTCCTTGTCTCTTAGTATGTGCCTAACCACATCAGTGAAGCTTGGACTGAGTGTGAGAAGTAGTCCAAAGACTTTGTCTTGCTCACGCCTAGTCTCAAGTACTTCAGGGTCATTGGTGCTTGGCCTTAGCATCTCTAGCTCAGACCATAGCTGACTGTACTTCCCAAGATGCTTGGTGAAGTCCCCTTCTTCTTGCTGTAAGTTGTTGATGGCTCTTTTCACTTCATAGATTCTGGTGAGGTTTGAAGTGTTGCCATAAACCCTTTGCAAAGTGTCCCACAACTGTTTTGGAGTTGTGCAGTGACAGTAAGTGTCCATAAGTGGACCATCAAGAGAGCTATGCAAGATAGACAGCACCATGAGATCTTCCTGAGCCCATTTGCCTTCATCTACCACTACAATCTCCTTGCCATCTTCTCCTTGGGTGATTTGCTTTGGAGCTGAGCTTGAAGTCACATGCTGCCAAAGTCCTCTTCCTCCAAGGGCTGTCATGGTCATCCTAGACCAGGTTGTTAGAAATAATAAGAACAGAGTGAAGAACTCAAGAACAAGTGAGAGAGTAAGGAGAGAGAGAGGGTGACGAATTTGAGAGAGAGAGTAAGGAAGAGAGAACTATTTCCCTTGGATTGAATGTGCAACATGTTACAAGTATTTAAAGAGTAAGCTTGGCAAGTTGCCTTACTTCAGAAACTAATAAACTAATGAACTAATAAACTAATGAAATGAATAAACAAATCTGCTGTGGTCCAAGGATGAGAGTGACATGTCCCAAACGGTCTGATCAGATTTGGAACATGTGACAATCCTTTTTATATTGACTCTTTGACACACAAATATCTCCAACGGCCATATGCTTCTTCTTCTTGTCTTTGGCGAGTTTAAACACACTTGACTCCCAAGGCAAGCTAGGTTAGGTGTTGGTGACTTGTGTGACACTCTTGTACGGATAGACTTGGGATTCAAGTAAGCTCGGATCTGTCTAATTCTTTCCAGCTCCTCTCTTCCTCTTATCTATTTATTTCCTTTGTCAATACTCCCCCTCAAGCTTAGCCATACAGCATGGGTGAGCTTGGAGACCATGAACACATCCCTCATTAAAACCTTTGTGTGCAAAACCCAGTGGGACAAAAACACACCAAGGAAAAAGAGTAGATGTTTCATGGCTAAGGGGATCATGAACTGGACAGATCTATGAGTCCCAATCTTGGATGAATGAACTCACAGACCTTGGTGCTTGCTCCCTTGGTGAAGATGTCTGCTAACTGATCTTCACTTCTAGTGTAGCAAGGTAGAATAATCTTCTGCTCCACAGCTTGTCTAACCTTGTGACAATCCACTTCAATATGCTTTGTCCTCTCATGAAACACTGAGTTTGAAGCTATGTGAATGGCTGCCTGGTTATCACAGTGCATGGTGATTGGTGTTGTTGTTTCAATGCCCAAGTCTCTCAGCAGGTTCCTGATCCAAATCAGCTCACTGGTCAGCTTCCTCATGGCTCTATATTCTGCCTCAGCACTTGAACATGATACCACCTTCTGCTTCTTGCTCTTCCAAGTAACCAAATTGCCTCCTATGAAGGTGCAATAGCCAGTAGTAGACCTCCTGTCCACTCTATCACCAGCCCAATCTGCATCACAATACCCTACAATCTCTGTGCTCTTGTTGCAACCCATCCAAACACCTTGACCAGGAGCCTCCCTTAGGTATCTCAAGATCCTATCCACCATGTTCCAATGGTGAACCTTTGGTGCTTGCATATGCTGGCTCACTTGGTTGACAGCAAAGCAAATGTCTGGTCTTGTGATGGTGAGATAGATCAGCTTCCCCACCATTCTTCTATAGAGTTTGAAATCGCCAAATGGTGTATCTTCAAACTCCCCTCACGCAAGATCTTGTAACCCTCTTCAAGTGGTGTCTTAGCTACTCTTGCTCCAAGCTTTCCTGCCTCATTTAAAAGATCAAGTGTGTACTTTCTTTGAGATAAGAAAAGCCCCTCTTTAGAGCGGCATATTTCTATCCCTAGAAAGTACTTTAGCTCACCCAAATCTTTAATATCAAAGCTAGACTTAAGGAAAGCTTTGGTAGAGATGATACCTTCCTTGTTGCTTCCTGTGATGATGATATCATCCACATAGATCAGAATCACCACAATTCCTTGCTTGCTTGTGAGGGTGAAGAGAGTGTGATCAGCTTCTGATTTTACAAACCCTCTTCCATTGAGAGTTGTACTCAGCTTGTGATACCAAGCTCTTGGTGATTGTTTTAGTCCATAGATGGCCTTCTTTAATCTTAAAACATTTCCTGGCTTGACCATGTCTTCCATACCAGGAGGTGGCCTCATGTAAACCTCATCCTCTAGCTCTCCTTGTAGAAAGGCATTCTTGACATCCATCTGCCATAAATCCCATTCCAAGTTTACAGCTAAGGAGAGGACAATCCTGATGGTGTGGAGCTTAGCTACTGGTGCAAAAGTATCCAGGTAGTCTTCTCCATAGACTTGAGTGTACCCTCTTGCAACCAGCCTTGTCTTCTTCCTTTCTGGTTGTCCATTTGCTTTGTACTTGATAGTGAAGAGTAGGCGACTTGTTACTGCCTTCTTGCCTTTTGGAAGTTGAGTTTCAAACCATGTATCATTCTTGATCATAGCTCCTATCTCATCTCCCACTGATTCTCTCCACTCATCCAGTGCCATTGCTTCCTCATAGGTCTTTGGTATGTAAGCTTCATCTAGGTGGGTGATAAACGCCACATGTTCTTCTGGAAAGTATGCCAAGGAGCAGACTGCTTGAGTAGGATGAGCCACTGCATTGCTGTTGAAGTATACTCTGGTGTTGGTCCAATTTGATGGATCTCTCTTCACTCTGGTACTCCTTCTCAATGGTTGAATCTGCTCTTCTACCAATGCTTCTTCCTGTCCTTGATCACCATCAGATTCTGCACCATCTTGATCATGTGTTGATGCTGAATCATTTTCTGGTGTTGATTCATGCTCACTGCCTCCCTCATGATCAGGATGGGCTGGCGTATCAACTGGTACTCTTTCTGCATCATCCTCAGCAACTGGTGTAGATGGTGATGGTGCTGGTCATGGTGCTGGTGCTGGTACTGGCGCCACACCACTGATCCCCAAACTCTCCAAGATGGTTCTCAGGCTGTTTGCTCTATCAGATGGTCCTTGTGAGAGATCTCTAAGATTTTCCCAGCTCTTCTCATCATAGTACCCCTTGGATTCCACAAACTTGACATCCCTTGAGACCATAACTCTTCTTGAATCTGGAATATAGCACTTGTACCCTTTCTGTGTGTGGGTATAGCCTATGAACATTCCCTTGACACTCTTGGCTTCCAGCTTATTTCTCTGTTCTCCTGGTGTCAAGACATAGCACACACAACCAAACACACGCAAGTGATCTAATGGAGGTGTGATCTTGTTTAATACCTGAAAGGGAGAGACATCTTTGAGCACTTTTGTGGGGATCCTGTTGATCAGATAGCAAGCTGTAATCACAGCATCTCCCCAAAACCTCTTTGGAACATTTGTATGAAACATCATGCTCCTTGCAACCTCCATAAGGTGCCTGTTCTTCCTCTCAGCAACTCCATTTTGCTGTGGAGTGTATGGGCAGCTTGTTTGATGAATAATGCCATGGTTTGCTAGGTGTTGTTTGAAGGCATTGCCAGTATACTCCCCACCATTATCAGACCTAAATATTTTGATCTTGCAATTGAAATGGTTAGTTACATAGTTTTGAAAGTTAATAAAAGCTTCTAAAACTCTATCTTTGCTTTTAATCAGTGTGAGCCAAGTATACTTTGATTTCTCATCTATGCAAAATATTTATGATTTTCTCTAGATGCACAAGGAGCAGTCCACACATCAGAGTGAACTAGATCAAAACAATTTTCATAGACAGTCATAGATTGAGGAAAAACAGATTTGCAATGTTTGCCAAGAATACAAGCCTCACAAGATTCATTCTGAAAAGATAAATTAGGCAACATCAAGCTTAAAGCTCTAGAGTGTGGATGGCCTAATCTAGCATGCCATAACACATTACTAGCTAAAACAGAATTAAAAGCAGTAGATAAATCTGATAAATTGGTATCTTCAAGCAAGTAAAGCTCTCCCTTGCTCACACCTTTTCCCAGCATCTTACTGGTCTTAATATTGATATTTTAGAGATTAGAAAGAGTTTTAAGAGATTGAGAGAGTTTGTGAATCAAAGATCTAAGAGATTAAGAATGAAGAAACCAGAAATTACTATTTGGGAGGAACATTTCTCATTAGTCTCAAAGTTGTGATTACAAGAGTATATATATAGAGAAGTAAGACAAGGGTTTGCGCAGAAGCTAAAGAGAAAACACTATGCTAAGCATGTGAGGTCAACATGGCAAGGCTGGCTGGTTTGAAATGAAAGGCTGAGAGAGCTCACATGCTTTGGACCTTTACAGCCTGTCCAAAGCTGTCTATGCTCGCCTCTCTTCCTCCACACAGACCACAACGGTCTGATCACTATTCATAGACTCTTCCTTAGTCCAAAGCACTTGCCATCTCTTCTCACCATCAAGGTAACTTCCTTTTACCTTTAACTGAGCAGTAACTTTTATTTTACTGTGGTAAATAAAAGTTACTGTAATAGTGCCATCTCCAAATCTGCTTAACTCTTCTTCTCTTCTCTTCTTAGCATCTCATCTCAACACTCCCCCTCAAGCTTGACCATGTGAAACAAGTCAAGCTTGGAAGGACCATGAGATCTCCCTCGTTAAAACCTCATTAAGGAAAACCCATTGGGACAAAACCTTAATGAGGAAAGAGTAGAGATCACATGATCAGGAGAGTGTATAAGCTAGTGCTTAGGCGAAAGATCAATGAGCCCCAATCTGATATGAATGGACTCCATTGTCTTTTGCCTTGCTGCCTTTGTGAACACATCAGCCAACTGATCCTCACTTCTAGTGTAACAAGGCAGAATTACCCCAAGTATCATCATCTGCCTCACCTTGTGACAATCCACCTCAATGTGTTTGGTTCTTTCATGGAACACTGAGTTAGAGGCTATATGGATGGCTGCTTGATTATCACAGTGCATCACCATTGGAGTTGCTTGCTCAATCTCCAAATGCTTCAGAATCCCCTTGATCCATACTAGCTCGTTAGTGAGCTTAAGCATAGCTCTATACTCAGCCTCAGCACTAGAACAAGACACCACCTTCTGCTTCTTGCTCTTCCATGTGACAAGATTACCTCCAATGAATGTACAATAGCCGGTTGTTGATCTTCTGTCTGCTCGGTCTCCAGCCCAATCCGCATCACAGTAGCCTACAACCTCAGTACTCTTGTTACATCCCATCCAAACTCCAAGACCAGTCGTTCCATTCAGATACATCAAGATCCTTTCCACCATTCTCCAATGATGCTCCTTAGGAACTTGCATGTGCTGACTCACTTGATTCACCGCAAAGCACACATCAGGTCTTGTGATGGTAAGGTAGATCAGTTTCCCCACTATCTTCCTGTATAGCTTAGGATCATGAAATGGCTTGCTATCCTCAATCTCCCCCTCACGTGGAACCTTGTAACCATCCTCCATTGGCATCTTTGCTGTCTTTCCCCCATATGCATCAGCTCCTTTCAAGAGATCAATCACATACTTCCTTTGAGACAGAAACAACCCTTCCTTTGATCTGCATATCTCAATCCCAAGAAAGTATTTCATTTCTCCCAAGTCTTTGATCTCAAAACTTGCTTTAAGATACTCCTTTGTAGCCTTGATGCCTTCCTTATCACTTCCGGTGATGATGATATCATCAACATAGACAAGCAACACAATAATGCCTGATGGAGTGGTTAAGGTAAAGAGAGTGTGATCCAATTCTGACTTCCTGAATCCTCTCCCATTCAGTGTAGTACTTAGCTTATTGTACCACGCCCTTGGAGACTGCTTAAGACCATAGATAGCTTTCTTTAACCTCAGCACATTGCCCTTCTTGACTAGATGTTCAAGACCTGGTGGTGGATGCATATACACCTCATCTTCCAATTCTCCTTGAAGAAATGCATTCTTCACATCCATCTGCCACAAATCCCACTCAAGATTCACAGCTAGAGACAATACAATCCTGATAGTATGGAGTTTAGCCACTGGTGCAAAGGTCTCCACATAGTCCTCACCATATGTCTGAGTAAATCCTCTTGCCACCAGCCTAGACTTGCGCCTCTCTATTCTCCCATCAGGATAGAACTTGATTGTGAACACCCATTTACTAGTCACTGCCTTCTTCCCTTTAGGTAGCTCACTCTCATACCAAGTTTCATTTTTAATCATAGCTCCAGACTCATCAGCCACTGATTCTCTCCATTCTTTTATAGCTACAGCTTCCTCATAAGTTCTTGGGATGTAACACTCATCCAAGCTTACTGTGAAAGCTACATGTTCATCCGGGAACTCTGCAAAGGAACACACGGCTTGAGATGGATGCTCCACAGCCTGGGCATTGTAGTACACCCTTGTGTTTACCCAGTTGGAGGAATCTCTCTTCACCCTAGTGCTTCTCCTTAACTCTTGCACTTGTTCCTCTTCTTGTGGCTCTTGTTCACCACTCTCATTTGATCCACCAGAATCTTCTCCCCAATCTTCACTAGATTGAGTATCTGAACCAGTAGAAGTATCTTCTCTTTGCTCATCTTCACTAGATTGAGCACCACTCTCTACTCCAGCAGTCGCCTCTTGATCATGTTGTTGACTTGAATCTCCTTGATTTTGAGATTCAGTTCCATTCCCCCTCTCATGATCAAGAGGAGTTGTTCTCACAGCTTCACCATGCTGGTTGGAAGACTCTCTTCTTCCAGAACTAGGATCCAGGGATACTCCTATCCCTAACCTTTCCAACATCACTCTCAGTGTTGTTGCCCTATCAGATGGAGCTTGAGACAAATCCTTCAAATTCTCCCACTCCTTTTCTTCATAATACCCTTTTGTTTCAACAAACCTCACTTCTCTAGACACCATCACTCTCTTTTCATCAGGATCATAACACTTATAACCCTTTTGTGTGTTGGAGTATCCAATGAACATAGCCTTTGTACTCTTGGCTTCCAACTTGTTCCTCAGCTCTCCTGGAGTCATCACATAGCACACACATCCAAATACCCTTAGATGATCAATGAAAGGCTTCTTCTTATTCAACACCTCAAATGGAGACACATCCTTCAGAATCCTTGTTGGGACCCGGTTGATAAGATAGCAAGCAGTTTGCACAGCATCTCCCCAAAATTTCTTTGGGACATTTGCATGAAACATCATTGACCTTGCAACCTCCATTAAGTGCCTATTCTTCCTCTCAGCTACACCATTCTGCTGTGGTGTATAAGGACAACTAGTCTGGTGCACAATCCCATGCTTGGCTAGATGGCTCTTGAATGCATTGCTGATGTATTCACCTCCATTATCTGACCTCAATATCTTCACCGAGGCATTGTATTGATTGGATACATATGCCTGGAAGTTCATAAACGCCTCCAACACCCTGTCCTTAGATGGAAGCAATGTCAGCCAAGTATACTTTGACTTCTCATCAATGAAAGTCACAAAGTACTTCTGGCTATCTCTAGACATGCATGGAGCAGTCCACACATCCGAGTGAACTAGATCAAAGCAATGCTCATAGGTTGTCTCTGAAGTTGGGAACACTGTCCTACAATGCTTCCCTAGAATGCATGCTTCACACTCCAAGTGGTTGAATGACATTTTAGGCATTACCAATCCAATAGCACGAGCGTGTGGATGTCCTAGCCTTGCATGCCAAATCATGTTGTCCACTTTCTCAGCAGCACTGCTCAAACACATAGGATTAGGAAACTCCTTGGTCACAAGTAGATGGTATAGCTGATTCTTGCTATCACCTCTACCAATGACTCTTCCAGTCTTTAAGTCTTGAAACTCCACTTCTTCTGGCCTGAATACTACTTGACAACCTAGATCAACCGTTGCTCTCTTCACTGATAGCAAGTTTGATTCAAACCGAGGCATGTAGAATGCATTAGTCTCCTTGTCAAACAGTTTGAGCTTCCCCACTCCTTCTATGGGGATCATGTCCCCATTTGCTATCTTTACTCCTCCACTGGATGTTTTTATATCCTTTAGTAGATGTCTATCACTGATCATGTGATGACTTGCACCAGAATCAATGATAATGGGTTTGTTTGATGTGTATGCTTTGGTAGGAGAGCTATCCCTCCGGGTCGTAACCAAAGCATACATATGCTTAACAAACTCACTCCATTCCTCCTTGGTTACATGCTCATCTACTTCTGGCTTCTTTGGAACCATGCTTCCTTCTCCCATATAGGCAGAGTAGTTGCATACTCCCACAACTCTCTTCCTACACCTTATCATGTTGCTAAACCCCTTAGCAAGCATTCTCCCTTTCCTCTTCTTCCGGAAGCTCTCACTCCTACTCCTGGTTAGCCTCCATGAGCCCTCACTCCTACTCATGGTTAACCAATCTCTCATCATCTTGTGTGCTCTCTCCACCAGCACACACATTCCTTCCACATCTGCGAGTTGTTCTCCATTGAGAACCATCTCTACTAGCCATCCATAAGATAACTCCATGCTCACCAAGAGCCTTGCTATCACCTCTTGCTTTGGTGTAGCATCCACACGAGTTCTCAACCCTTGTAGTTCATCCCACAAGTGTTGCAGCTCCATTAGATGATCTCTAACTCCAAGGATCCCCTCCTTGACCTCACACACTCTCCTAAGACTGATCTTGTTCTCATGAACTTCTTCAATCCCCTTGAGCAGTGTACTCCCATCAGTAGCCATCTCCTTCAAAGACTCCACCTTTACATCATTACTCTCATCAGTAGTGACCTCCTTCAAAGATCCCACCTTTACACCATCAGTAGTGACCTCCTTCAAAGATCCCACCTTTACATCATTTCTCCCAATCCCACAGCTCTCCAAGGCTGTCTTCAACCAGCTTGAACAACTCCACTCCATTTCCCTGTTACACTGGTTGTTATTCATCAATAATCAACCGCAAACACAGAGATCAACACACAAGACTCAGCAATCCACAAACGACATCCAAGTACTAAGCTATAGCTTAGATCTTCCTCCAAGACTCTCCAAACAACTCGCCAAGCTTCTCAGCAAGCTAGACTCTCCTTCTGAGCTTGTCAAACACCTAAAGGAACCTCCTTGTAACTTGTCCTCCAAAAGAAACACCAACAGACTCAAACTCAAATTTTCAAAGATCTAGCTCACCAAAAAACTCAAGAACACTCAAGAACACTCAAGAACATTCTTCAAAGATCACGAAATACTCTTTCTTTTAATGAACCTGGCTCTGATACCATGATATTTTAGAGATTAGAAAGAGTTTTAAGAGATTGAGAGAGTTTGTGAATCAAAGATCTAAGAGATTAAGAATGAAGAAACCAGAAATTACTATTTGGGAGGAACATTTCTCATTAGTCTCAAAGTTGTGATTACAAGAGTATATATATAGAGAAGTAAGACAAGGGTTTGCGCAGAAGCTAAAGAGAAAACACTATGCTAAGCATGTGAGGTCAACATGGCAAGGCTGGCTGGTTTGAAATGAAAGGCTGAGAGAGCTCACATGCTTTGGACCTTTACAGCCTGTCCAAAGCTGTCTATGCTCGCCTCTCTTCCTCCACACAGACCACAACGGTCTGATCACTATTCATAGACTCTTCCTTAGTCCAAAGCACTTGCCATCTCTTCTCACCATCAAGGTAACTTCCTTTTACCTTTAACTGAGCAGTAACTTTTATTTTACTGTGGTAAATAAAAGTTACTGTAATAGTGCCATCTCCAAATCTGCTTAACTCTTCTTCTCTTCTCTTCTTAGCATCTCATCTCAACAAATATCCTGAAAACAAACATCATTAGAACTGAAAATAACATTGCAATCCAGATCATTAGTAACTCTTTTAACAGATAACAAATTTGATGTGAAGGCAGGCATATAAAAAGCTTGAGAATCTTTGTTAAACAAGTTCAGATTTCCTACTCCCTCAATTGGAATTCTATCACCATTTGCAATCACAACACTACCTAGAGCAGGTTTAATATCACTAATCAGTCTAGCATCCCTAATCATATGGTGAGAAGCTCCTGAATCAATGATTAAAGGCCTAGCAGTGTGAGAAGCATTGTGTATAGAATTTAATGCATTAATACTTTGGTTACCAGAATTTGCATTGAGGGCTTTGATCAAGGCCTCAATGTCTGACTTCCTGATGAATGCATCATCATGGGATGGCTGAGACATGGCGTGAGAGGTGGAACCACCAGTATGTGCTGTAGAGACCAAGGCTCTCCCATCATCTCCTATGCGCATGGAGTTTGATACTGGATGCTCTTGAGCTCTTGCTTCATGTGCTCTGGCCTGGTTGTACTTGTTTGCTGAAGCTGGCCTGAGGTGAGGATGGAGGATCCAACAGTTGGTCTTGGAGTGTCCTTTGTACTTGCAATGCTCACAAGTTACTGACTTGTCTCCTCCTCCTCTTGGCTTAAAGTGAGCTTTGTTGGCTGAAGCACTTTCCATCTTCTCAGATTTGTGTGCCATAGACAAGTCTCCTTTTCCACCACCAAATAGTCCATCTGAGCCTATCTCCTTTTGTAGTTGAGCACACACTTCATCATAGCTTGGAAGCTCCTTGTCTCTTAGTATGTGCCTAACCACATCAGTGAAGCTTGAACTGAGTGTGAGAAGTAGTCCAAAGACTTTGTCTTGCTCACGCCTAACTTCAAGTGCCTCAGGGTCATTGGTACTTGGCCTTAGCATTTCCAGCTCAGACCATAGCTGGCTGTACTTCCCAAGGTGTTTGGTGAAGTCTCCTTCTTCTTGCTGCAAATTGTTGATGGCTCTCTTCACTTCATAGATTCTGGTGAGGTTTGAAGTGTTGCCATAAACCTTTTGCAAAGTATCCCACAACTGTTTTGGAGTTGTGCAGTGACAGTAAGTGTCCATAAGTGGACCATCAAGAGAGCTATGCAAGATAGACAGCACCATGAGATCTTCCTGAGCCCATTTGCCTTCATCTACCACTACAATCTCCTTGCCATCTTCTCCTTGGGTGATTTGCTTTGGAGCTGAGCTTGAAGTCACATGCTGCCAAAGTCCTCTTCCTCCAAGGGCTGTCATGGTCATCCTAGACCATGTAATGTAGTTTCCTGGTCCCTTGAGTGTGACTGGAATCTTCACATGGTGGTAGCTCTCCATGTTTATTCAACTCCTGGTTATTCAACTCCTGGTTATTCTCCACTGATTAGTGGTTCCAAATATAGCTTCTTACTCACAACACCTATGGGATTTATTCAACTTCCTGGTTATTGTCCACTGATTATTGGTTCCAAATAAAGCTTCTTAGATCGTGGTTCATCCTGGTTTGATAAGAATCATGAAGATATTGCCATATGTCCGAACAGGCTAATCTGGAATAATCTGGATAGAAAGTGGGATATCTTCTTACTCACAACTCCTATGAGATTTATTCAACTTCCTGGTTATTCTCCACTGATTAGTGGTTCCAAATAAAGCTTCATAGATCGTGGTTCATCCTGGTTTGATAAGAATCACGAAGATAATGGCATATGTCCGAACATGCTAATTTGGAATAATCTGGATAGAAGGTAGGATATTTTCTTGCTCACAACACTTATGAGATTTATTCAACTCCTGGTTATTCTCCACTGATTAGTGGTTCCAAATAAAGCTTCTTAGATCGTGGTTCATCCTGGTTTGATAAGAATCATGAAGATAATGGCATATGTCCGAACAGGCTAATCAGGAATCATCTGGATAGAAAGTGGGATATCTTCTTACTCGCAACTCCTATGAGATTTATTCAACTTCCTGGTTATTCTCCACTTATTAGTGGTTCCCAATCAAAGCTTCTTACATATTGGTTCATCCTGGTTTGATAAGAATCATGAAGATATCGCCATATGTCCGAACATGCTAATCTGGAATCATCTGGATAGAAAGTGGGATATCTTCTTACTCACAACTCCTATGAGATTTATTCAACTTCCTGGTTATTCTCCACTGATTAGTGGTTCCAAATAAAGCTTCTTAGATCGTGGTTCATCCTGGTTTGATAAGAATCATGAAGATAATGGCATATGTCCGAACAGGCTAATCTGGAATCATCTGGACAGAAGGTGGGATATCTTCTTGCTCACAAAATTATGAGATTTATTCAACTTCCTGGTTATTCTCCACTGATTAGTGGTTCCAAATAAAGCTTCTTAGATCGTGGTTCATCCTGGTTTGATAAAAATCATGAAGATATTGCCATATGTCCGAACATGCTAATCTGGAATCATCTGGATAGAAAGTGGGATATCTTCTTACTCACAACTCCTATGAGATTTATTCAACTTCCTGGTTATTCTCCACTGATTAGTGGTTCCAAATAAGCTTCATAGATCGTGGTTCATCCTGGTTTGATAAGAATCACGAAGATAATGGCATATGTCCGAACATGCTAATCTGGAATCATCTGGATAGAAGGTAGGATATTTTCTTGCTCACAACACTTATGAGATTTATTCAACTCCTGGTTATTCTCCACTGATTAGTGGTTCCAAATATAGCTTCTTAGATCGTGGTTCATCCTGGTTTGATAAGAATCATGAAGATAATGTCATATGTCCGAACAGGCTAATCAGGAATCATCTGGATAGAAAGTGGGATATCTTCTTACTCACAACTCCTATGAGATTTATTCAACTTCCTGGTTATTCTCCACTTATTAGTGGTTCCCAATCAAGCTTCTTACATATTGGTTCATCCTGTTTTGATAAGAATCATGAAG
>NW_026615690.1:0-42694 GCF_000801105.2 Raphanus sativus
ATTTAAAGTTCATACAGTTTGAAAAGTAGTTTGAGAGAAAGAGAAACAAACTATACACTTGAACTTCCAATTGAGGACAATAAAAGCATTAGAGAGGAAATTAATAACAGGATCTAGACAAACAAATCAGTCTCCGCACATTTGCACATATTCCCAAGTGCTCGTTAGAGCTATCACATCGAGAAGACGGTAGACGGATCTTTGTAGAATCCTATTGGACATCAACTCGTTGGCTTTCTCTCGTGTTCTTTCTTCTTCACTCTTAGAGCTTGTAACGGGCCGGCAGTTTTGTTAGCAAAAGCATGTCTTCCTTCTCAATTCTCATTTGGGCCCAGTGACATAACATTATTCTTTAGTTTCTAATGAGTTATCCAGTTGCCCAAAAATAAGACAAATAGATCCGTAGAGATCTCTAGTTAGATTGACACCATACGATCAGTAGAGAGATCTTTATTTAGTTTTTTTCTTAATTTGTTTCTATGTCAAACTATCATCATGGTTTATAAATGTGTAAAAAAACTAAGTGCTTAAAGTTAAAAGCAACAAAAATATAGAAATCAGATAAATACTACCAAAGTGAAGTAATAAAATAATGTTTGAAAATATTTGCATGAGAAAAGAAATGTCAAAATTAACTATACATGATTCGTTTAATAAATACATTAGCTAGTATAAAATGAGATATATCAAGAACAAAAATGCGAGTCCTTAATCTTAAACTTACAAAGTGTAGTAACTTATGTAGTTTTGTAAGGAGATAACATTTTTTCCGACATTATGACATTTTTCTTTTTCTTTAACATTTTACCAAAAAAAAAACATTTTTTCCCGTGTGTATACCGTAGCTAAAGCATGTTAAAACAAACAAAATAACTTCATGACACACTTTGTGAGTTAGTTAATTTGGCATCGTTAGAGAATATTTCCATTATTAGAATATGACGCTAGTTGTGTGTTTGTTCAAAACATTGAAACCCATGAGAACCAAAGAAAGAGATCCAAAAATAGAACTTACGCATATAGAAAAGTAAAATAAAATTAGCGATGAAGCGCAAGATTAGGCAACGATTCCGTGCAAAACAATGTACCTTAACCTGCATAAATAGTTAATGACGACATCGCCAAAAAGACTCGTCAAGAGCAAGAGAACATAGTTTTTTCTTGCTTTTGAGAAAAAAATAATTTTTATGTAGGAAAGGGTTAATTTATCAATAAAAATATATAAAAAAGAAGTAGAAAAGAGATAAATGCAGGGTGGTAAGCTTTTGACGGTGTTTGTGTGCCTTGTCTCTACGGTGGCGCTGGTGAACGCCGGCGATCCTTACTTCTACTACACGTGGAACGTGACGTACGGAACCGCCGCGCCTCTCGGAATCCCTCAACAGGTGATTCTCATCAACGGAGAGTTCCCTGGTCCTAACCTTAACTCTACATCTAACAACAATGTCGTCATCAATGTCTTTAACAACCTTGACGAGCCTTTCCTCTTGACCTGGTTCGTAACCATCCTCTCGTTTCTTGTTTATTTTGTTCTCTTTATTTCTCTCGATTGTTTCAACCGATGGAGATTTTACATGAGGATATTGTTTTTAAAATCAAAATATATTTTATCGATACCAAACATTTTTTCTTAATCCACCATTTTACAAAGGTCAAACGCCAAATGCAAATGGAAAGTTCTCAAAACGTTTGATGTTTTCATTTTGCAATTTACAAAAAAAATTCAGATCTTTAAAGTTGGTTTGGTTATTTTATATATGTTTCATGGCTTTGTAGTTTGAAAACTCATAATTAAATTGAAATCGATTTTTTGGATCATTTAATTTAATTAGTTTGAGAAAAGTCTGGTTTATTGTCCATTTAGATCGGCTTTTGTTTTGATAAAAATAACAAAAGTGTTTTAATTTCACATAATGAATCTATATATGTATACAAATAAAATGTAATCTTTAAATTTATCCTATTAAATTTCTTAAACTAAAATACTACAAAAAATATTCTCTAAACACTTTAAAACCCATTTTGTGTGTTTTAAACACAAAATAAAACACACACATTTGGTTCAGTCTTGATTAAGATTTTGCCTTGCATTAGGTTTGGTTACATGGCCATAACTATTTAATGACTATAGTTTTTATTGTAACTTTGGATACTGAGTCCTGACTATATATGGGTTCGGTAACATGGCAGGAGTGGTCTCCAGCACAGGAAGAACTCATGGCAAGATGGTGTGACTGGGACCTCATGCCCAATCCCAGCAGGCACCAACTTCACTTACCACTTCCAGCCAAAGGACCAGATCGGTAGTTACTTCTACTACCCATCCACCGCTCTCCACCGTTTCTCCGGTGGTTTCGGTGGCCTCCGTGTCAACAGCCGTCTCCTCATCCCCGTCCCTTACGCTGACCCCGAAGACGACTACACCGTCCTCATCAACGACTGGTACACCAAGAGCCACACCGCTCTCAAGAACTTCCTCGACAGTGGTCGTACTCTTGGATCCCCTGACGGTGTTCTCATCAACGGTAAGTCCGGTAAAGTCGGAGGACAGAACAAGCCACTCTTCACCATGAAGCCAGGAAAGACTTACAAGTACAGAATCTGTAACGTTGGATTCAAATCAACTCTTAACTTCAGGATCCAAGGACACAAGATGAAGCTTGTTGAGATGGAAGGCTCACACGTTCTTCAAAACGACTACGACTCACTAGACGTCCACGTCGGACAGTGCTTTGCTGTTCTTGTAACCGCTGACCAAGCGGCTAAGAACTACTACATGGTTGCATCCACCAGGTTCCTCAAGAAGGAAGTGAGCACTGTTGGTGTAATGAGCTACGAAGGAAGCAATGTTCAGCCTTCAAGTGAACTCCCCAAGGCTCCAGTTGGCTGGGCTTGGTCTCTTAACCAGTACAGATCCTTCAGGTGGAACTTAACCGCAAGCGCGGCCAGACCTAACCCTCAAGGATCTTACCACTACGGAAAGATCAACATCACCCGTACCATCAAGCTTGCCAACACCAAGAGTGTGGTGAACGGAAAGGTTAGGTTTGGGTTTAACGGTGTATCACACGTTGACACCGAGACTCCCTTGAAGCTTGCTGAGTACTTTGAGATGTCTGAGAAGGTCTTCAAGTACAATGTCATCAAGGACGAGCCAGAAGCCAAGATCACAACACTAACTGTTGAGCCTAATGTCCTCAACATTACTTTCCGTACCTTTGTCGAAATCGTCTTCGAGAACCACGAGAAGAGCATGCAGTCCTTCCATTTGGATGGTCACTCCTTCTTCGCAGTCGCGTAAGCTCCGTTCATAACCTTCCAGTTCAAAATTCAATACACAATATACATTTTCACTACAAGAAAACAGGCATGACCGACCAAATCTGTCGGAAATGTTTTCTGACGAATTTGGTCTGTCAGTTTTATTTGGTTGAAATTTTAAATCCTCAGAAATTTTCGACGAATTTCCGACCTGTTTTCTTGTAGTATTCCTTGTAGATCCTAACTCCTTTTTAATTCTAACGTTTATTCAACAGTTCTGAGCCAGGAAGATGGACACCAGAGAAGAGAAACAACTACAACTTGCTCGATGCGGTCAGCAGACACACCGTGCAAGTGTATCCCAAGTCGTGGTCAGCCATTCTCTTGACATTCGACAACGCCGGTATGTGGAACATCAGATCAGAGAACTGGGAGAAAAGATACTTGGGACAGCAACTGTACGTCAGCGTTCTATCACCTGAAAAATCACTAAGAGACGAGTACAACATCCCACTCAACACCAACCTTTGCGGCATCGTTAAGGGCTTGCCCTTACCTACACCCTACACTATTTAATTAAACTCGCTTCCACAAAGTTTTATGTATTTATAATTGAATATGTAAAATTCTAAACTTACCACAAGTGAGTGTATTATGTTACTAATTAACCCTTTCCTAATTTCATTAAACATACTACTATAACTACAGATCCAATTCTTGTTTCACTAATATAATCCTCACTAAAACACAAGAC
This sequence comes from Raphanus sativus, assembly GCF_000801105.2. Classification (NCBI taxonomy): domain Eukaryota; kingdom Viridiplantae; phylum Streptophyta; class Magnoliopsida; order Brassicales; family Brassicaceae; genus Raphanus; species Raphanus sativus. Next base: position 4,016 of record NW_026615690.1, read on the forward strand.
TGTTCACAAAAAAAAACACAAGACTGTTGTTCAATTGCATTATCTCAACAGTAATTATAAGCATAAAAGTGAGTTTTTTTCTTTTGCTAAAGCATAAAGATAAGTTGTTAAGGTTGTTATTACAAGAAAAAAAAAACACTGTTGTCTGGACTGCACTTACCTCGTTATACGGCTTTGTTCCTTAGCATGAGCTCTTGTGATCTTACCACACACCTCTGCGCGACACAAAGAAACATGTAGCCAAGGAAAACTTGCCGATCATATTTTTCTTTAAATACGAAATAAATTGTTATTTCTTCCTAGCTCTCCAAAAAAATTGAAACTAAGAAGATGACTTAATAAAGTATTAAAATATTTTTCGAATCGGCAAGTCATCCTTGGCTGCACACTACTTTGGTCACATACACCTTCATACACACCTGGAGATGATGTATATAAGAAAACCACATATACCAAGAAATGTATATATGATAGCCATATTTTTATGAAATTTTTATATATCTTTATTAACAATAGAGATGAAAGAGGAGGAATATATACATATGTTTTGTTTTGGTAGATTATGAATACTAGAAGGCTCACTCGCTCTCGATTTATATAGAATATGGTGAAGAGAGATTAGAGGGAATTAAATAAATAAAAAGAGACCAGATTTGAGATGCGTTTTTTATTTATTTATGCCCCCCAAGAACGCCGTAGATATGCAAAACCCTAAAATTATAATGAAATAAATTAAAACCAGTTGTAATAAAATATAGGGTAATTGCAGAATTATAGAGATTCGAAAAAGAGATAACGTTCCTCCATGTTTCTCCGATCCATCCTCGTTGTATTAATTTTCTTAGCTACAAAAGCTTTACAGCTTTACCAGATGCCATTGAGGTATATATATATGGGCCACATATACACATACTATACATAGTCATATCAATACACACACATAGTTTTTTTTTTATAAGTCACACATAGATGTACCATTAGATATCGTTTGCCAGTGTATTGTATATATTGGCCAGACACATACATAGTCATATCAATACACACACACTCATAGATACTGCATTCCTTTACATCTTTGAAATTTATAAACCCCTAAGCAAAATAACCCTGAAATTTAATAAAATAATCATAAAACACTTTCAAAAAAGAAGAAAGGAGTACCCTTAGCTATCCCGACAGCTACTCGAAAGGGCACATATAAATAAACATCTACGTATGTACAAGTATTTATTATTCACAAATCACACTAATCAGAACGTGGAATCTAAAAGTTATCGAAATGATAAAAAAGGGTCTGCTAGAGTATATATGTCACTTGCGTGGCCGTACAATTTTACATTTCATCCTTATAAAATATTGATATGTAAGATGTCATTTGTTAACAGCAACGTATAGTTTTTTTTTGAAAAAAACAGCAACATATAGATATAGTTGAATTAAAAACAACATATAGTTGAATATATAAAGAGAAAAGAAGAATAAATGAAAAGGCTCTGCAATTTACGTAGAAAAAACAAAAAAAAACTAGTGATAGATCAAAATTTGCTATTTCAACTTTTTTGAGAAAAAATTCTTCATTATTGTTAAATTTTATCATTTTTACTTTTTTTACTAGAAATCACTTAAGCAATTTTTATACAAATCTATTTAATCTGAATTACTCAATGCCACATAACTTAAGAATGACCAATTCTTATTCTATCTTTTGAACGAATCAACCCATATTGATTACCTCTACAAATCACTCAATTCCTGAAAGTCCAAAAGGCCAAAACCCTTTAATAGTTTAACCTAATTCTAAATCTAAACTTTCTATATATTACCACCAATATTTTTTAACTGTGCAATACTTCCTCTGTTCCTAAAAGATGATAATTTTAGAGAAAAAATTTGTTTCTAAAAGATAGTTTTTTTATATTTCTAATGCAAATTTTGTCAACTAATAATGAATAATTGTGAAGTTCAAAAACATTGATTGCATTTTATAAAATCTTAAAATATAGAAAATATAAAATTACAGAAAACTATACATTTATAACTAAGTTTTAATGAATTTTATTAAAAAGTGTGAAAATCCTAAAACAACTATCATTTAAAAACAGAGAGATTATATCCTATTCTAAAAAGTAGCATCACCAAATTTTCTAATTGGTAATGTGAGAATCCTCTAATTTGTGTATCAGCCAATGAAAACTCTACACATCACCACATCTTAGTTCTTTATGTCTATGTAGATCACATATCATCAGATCCATGTATAACACAACATCGATACGTCAAACTCCAATATTCTTAAATATGTATGAACCATACTCTAAAGAACCATGTCAATCAACATTCTTTGTGTTAACACATCACTCACCAAATCCTTAAGCTTACATATGCTATGAAGGGACCATAAGGACCCAAAGACTGCAAAATCTCAAATCATAAGAGTCAAAAGAACAGAGCATTTCTTTTACACAATTTTTTTTTAAGATAACTTCAATTTCTACGTGAAACAAATGATGTTAAAATAATAGATTTCATATTTATCATACCACATTAATAAATATGATAATCCATTTTAAGATGCGTTTCAATTTTAACACAAAAAGAATGTACTTATTATTACTTTATTAGCTATTAAAATCTATGCAATTTTAAAATCAGGTGCAAAAAAAAAATCTGTGAAATTTTTTTGGTCAACTATGCGATTTCTTTTGAATCATTTCTTCTCATTTACTTTCTCTGAAGTTCTCCCCTCTTAAGAATCAACCGCCAAAACACTACATCTGATAGTAAAAACATGTTTATAAATCTGTATCAAAATCTCCAAATCGATCAGTATGATATGAACAACAGAACTCAGTAGATAATCATAGATACACATATATAATAGATAAATTAAGACAGAAAAAGAAATATAACATGTTTATAAAAGAATGTAGTCCTTCCAGTGTCTCTCTGGGTTGTTCTTACTTGCTCTCCATTATTAATTTTTAGTGTATAGGAAAGACTCACAAACAAGATGAATAAATGATACAAGGGGACTTTACATCGCATATAGTAATGTGACCATCGACATTGAAGTACCTTTTCACCACCACACGCACTATGCAGAGAAAAGACAAGCAAAAAAGCAAAGCAAAAAGGTGGGGATGACTCTTTAAGAAGTCAACTGCTCAAGAATCTTGAGGAGTCTCGAATCTAGTTGGTGTATCAATACCCGCCATACAACAAAGTCCACTGATCAAGATGAGAAGAAAAACTATTCCCTGCAAAAAAAAAAGGAAAGAAAGTAGTCACAACGAGGAAGAGACATAAACAAAAGGCTTTTAATAATGAAATCATATTAGCTTTAACCAAATTTGGTCAGATGAGTTGCAGTCAGTTTCATGATGTTCATACATCTTCGGTTTAGAATAAGTGACACAGAAACTAGAAGTGTAATAAAGAGTAGCTTCTCACCACTAGTATGCCTTCCAAAAGTGATGACTTGAATTTGCAGAGTTCATCACAGGTTGCGGAAACACCAACAGAGCTGCTGTTTCCGGTACCACTTTCAGCTAGAAACCTTTGGAGGGTTTTGTAAGACGTGTACCAGTAAGGATCAGAAACATAAAGAGCTGTATATTTACTGCCAGATTGTTCCACAGAACTAACAAGTTCAGAGATGCTTTCACCTGCAAAATAGGTAAAAAAATTGCTTAACTTCTTTGTTCTCACTCGAACTATAACGAAGATCTTTTGAAACAAAGATCTTTCCACTTACGCTCTGAATGTGACTGGCCAGATGATTCAGAACCCTCATAACAGAGCACAACCAAGTCAGTTTCTCCTTCTTTCCTTGTTTCTCTTCTAGCAAGCAAATGATCCTGTTAATTATATAAATAGTATATTATGAGTGAGTGGCAAGGTTGAGATACCGTTGGAACTGGTGAAAACGAAAACAAGAAGATCAATGAACATTACTTTGAAAGATTGCAAGTCTGATAGTTTTTGAATTGTTCCATCCTCAACAGAGCAAGAATCTGAAAACACAATATTGCTGACTCCTGCACTGTGAGGGCAAGCTTGTTTAAGCTCTGAAAGCAACAAATTCTCCATCCTCTCTTCCTCTGGCGCAGCGATATATGGGAATGCCAACGAGAAGTTGGAAGATGTAAAGAGACCCTGTTGAAAAAAAAATGGATGTTCACGTATTGCAGAAGTTAAATCAAAACAACTTTGTCAGAGATCTAAGTTATGTTTCCAAGAAAGGAAAAAAAAACATGCACTTACATTCAATGTGTTAACAAGGGAAGGGTCTGAATTCCTTATCGAAGAAACATCAGAAGACAGTAACTGCAGGAGGGCGAGGATGTTAATATTAGAGCTCATAGCATAGCAAACAAGATGCAGAAGAGAGACGCTTCATTTATTCACAACACCGAAACAAGAAAATAAAGATCCAAATGGTCATTCACGCTGATGTTAAAACGAAGTTCCTAGTACATCATTCATTCATTCATTCATATCATAGATGAAAATAGTCTTTTACCTCTCTGCCAATGAACACAAGTGCGACATCAACAGGTTGCTCAACTTTCTTCTCAGAGCACTAGAGACAAAGCAAAGAAAAGAGAAAAAGATAATCAGAGAAAACCAAAAGACACCCAACTAAAGTTGGAGAACTGAAATCATAAAGAACACCACCATACCAGAAGGTTTGACCATCTTCCATGAGTGAAGACAGAATTTACAAGATCTTTCGCAGACATGACCTGATAATTCACAGCCCGATCTAATTCACCATTACCAGCCCTGTTTCAAGAGTCAAATCAAACCAATCGTCAAACCAGTGATCGTCGTAGCCACAGATGAGACAAAAACAGTTAACAAGTCAGAGGCTTTAACAAATGGGCATCGAAGTTATCTCCGAACACATCCGAAAGCAGAGACATTTGTAAGATTCATCGCGATGGGTTACGTAATGACACAATGAGAAGTATAGAGAGGCGTAACTGGAGATGAGGAGACCAGAGGAAAGCAGGGACGGTGTTAGGAGAAGCCAATCCAAATTCAATCACAGAGAGAGCCACCAACAACGCCATCACACCAATTCGAATCTTCATCATCTTCTTCCTCCACGAAACAAATCCTACCTGAGAAATCACAAAAAGAAAAAAAAACCAATCGTAATTCGCGATCGAACTATTCAACGAAACAATCAGCAGATTTAAATATGAGTATGAACCTGTGGAATCGAGATCGGTCCTGAGAAAATTGATGGATGGATCAAACAAGTTTTCAAATCCAACTAAAGGACAGATAGATTCATATCCTCCGATCCTCAAATGGACCTGGGCGACTTAGGAAGAAGGGTTACTACGACGTCGTTTCTTTATAAAAACAAAAAAACCAAGAGCCGGTTTTGGTTCAGTTGAGATAATCGTCAGACATTTTGGGTCAGAGTGGGCTTTTATAGATTTCCTATATGGCCCATATTTAAATTATTTTTATAATGCTAATTGTCTAAGTTATAAGGTATAACTAATTACATCTTTTCCTTTTTGGATACTTGAAATAATCTGAACCATTTCTTATAAATATGAAACAAAAAGAAAATATTTTATTTTGATATTTATTAATTAGGTAGTTCTGGTTAATTAGATAGCTAGATGATCTATTAGTTAGTAGTATACTAATACATTCTGAAACTTGCTAACACGTTTTGTTGCTCTAAATGCAAATATAGATTAACTTTCTAACAGGAATTAGTGTCAAACTAGAAGAAGAAAAAAAATGAAGGGAGCGATGTGGTTGATAGCTTCTTCGTTACTTCTCTCTTTGATGTCTTCATCCGATGCAATTTCACTTCAGCCATATGAATTACGCAATCTCAGCATGTAGTGTATATATTTATCATTCAGTTTGTTACGCAAACATTTTTATATACGTTAAACAACATTTTATATATCATATTTCAGATTTACCACTATAATAAAAAGATATGGAGTATGAATGGTTGGAAAGCTTAATTTTCTTTGTGCCATTTTTACATGACTGGCTAGTATCAAGTTATCAACTTAATTTTCCTTTTTATTTAATAGAAGAAGAAACTGAAACACCATGTAGTGAGCAGAGAGCGTTCGGATATATGTTCGGGTACGGATAAAGTATTTTCAGATTTTCAAATATTTTAGTGTATATATTTTAAGATCATATAATTACGGAGAAAATATTTTGATACCGCTTAAAATTTGGTTCAGATATTTTATTATCGGATATGACTTAGGATATTAGGTAAAATGTCCACCTCTAGCAATGAGTCGCCATCTACGGGCCAATAGTGTATACTTTCCAAATGGTTTTTTCTATGATTTGATTTATGAGTCTTAATGCTAAACGAAGAAGTTCAACCGTAAGAAAAAAAACAGTTTAGATGTCGCATTTTGCCTATATTTTTTAATCTCTAATCTTTTTCAGCGTTGATTTATACTATGATAGATTATGAGAAATGTTATAAGATGACTATACCACCGACAAATCTACTTTTTGTGATTATTCACGTCTGACAATTCTATTTATTAAGATCCACATGCCTAACGGTTTGAAAAAATTGAAAAAAGCTTTACCATATTAAAAATCTGTTGTAAATTTTCCTCTAATAATCCGCATAATTAATAACAAATCGCATTCTCTAGATTCAGTACACAGATCTTCTGTAAGCAGGAAACGTTAACTCAAAAGTCTTGAAAATAACTCCTAATTAAGCCATGTTTTTTTTTTGATAAACATGTTATACACGAATTCTATGTATTATCTATGAAGATTACTAGAGGTGAAAGAAAATGGTTTTTAATAAAGTCTTGAAAATAACTCGTAAGCCATGTGTTTTTGCTAAACATGTTATACACGTTAGTCAAAAAGAAAACATGTTATACACGAATTCTATGTATTATCCATGAAGATTACTAGTGTGAAAGAAAATAGTTTTTAATAAAGTCTTGAAAATAACTCGTGAGCCATGATATAAACGAACTCTATGTATTATCCATGAAGTGAAAGAAGCATAGCTTTCAGTAAAAGGCATGGAGAACAACCAAAGGATATTAGCTGTTTAGTCAGGTTTGTTGTTTGAACCGAAATCGGACATTTGTGGACAAGACTATGAGGCTAAAATTGCTTTCAGTAAAAGGCAGAGGACAGCAATATTTGGAGGAAGGATTGACAAAGTGGTTCGGGATCCAGGAGATTGGTTGAGATAGAAGAGATGGAAGAGTTGGTTAATCATTTTTGAGGAAATTTTTGATTCATGTAATTAGTTCAAACAAAAGTTGCACCTGATGTACAAAAGTTTTTCTGAATAAAATTTTACATTTATTCAAAAAAAAAAAAAAAAAAAGAAAGAAAGAAGCATAGCTTTAATAAAGAAAAAAACATCAATTGGAACTTGGAAGTCCAGTCGTCCACTCTCTTGCGATTAGGTAAAGTATACATTGCGTGTGTGAAAAGTTTACTCGTTTGGAAATTTACCCACATGTGGTGAAAAGCGTGTCTCCTTTTGGAAAATGTTGTTTTTCCTGGAAATAATCCATATAGTTTCCAATGTAACCATCATTATAAAACTTGAATAATGCCATCAAAAGAAAAACAAACTTGACTAACAACGTTGAAGCTTTCGTCAAACGATGTGATTGATATAAATAGTGTATTGAGCGATGAATCCACAATGTTTAACAAATAAAGAAAACCCAAAAAGATGCCGGGAAAATTGTGGCTGATTACATTCCTTCTTGTTTTTTCCTCGGCATGTTTATCACAAGTGCTCTTACCTAATCACATCAAATCCCCTAATTTCAGTAAGTACTTTTGTTACCTAATCACATCAAATCCCCTTTACATAATCACATCAAATCCCCTAAAACGTTTATTTGTTTTTGCCATTCTGGTCAAAGAAGATTGGTGTTATGGTGTAGAATAAATAAAAATTTGGTTAGGGTTTTAAATGTTATGATAGTTAAATAATACCAGAAAACCAGAAAACATGTTTCCATTTTTTGTTACGGCGATTACTTGTACATCCCATTTATATAATTTTTTAATTATAGATGAAAAAATTGGAACCCCGCATAGTAAATCGCCACCCGCGCATGGTTGTGAAACATGGCAACAAGCACATACAAGACCATCCTGTAAAAGTAAGCCGCCCAAAGGCAGCGTCGGCTAGACTGAGACATGCATGTTTCAGAATTTAGTTTGTTTTAATGTTCTCCAACTATAAATGTTTTTAGTGTTTTTGGCCACCATGTATAATAATTAAAGCTAATTGTAGCTATCGGCTTTTAACCGAGCACAATCAAAACCTCTAAAGTTCTGAGTATTTTCCAAACGGTAGTGTAGATTATAATGGGTTTGGAATAAATTTGTAACATTCTGATTTATGCGTAAAGTTTGAAATGACTGCATATGTCGTCAAAATATACTTATTTTCAGTTATTTGTTTAAAAGGATATCAGAATTAAACATTTTTATCTGGAATAGTGAATGAGATTAATCAGAAAATAATTCACAATAACGTAAATGAGGTCAAAACACATGAAAAAATTCATACAGTGATTATAGATTCAGTAAACAAATCTTTCAAATTTTCAAAAGTTAATTAATGTACCCTTCGTCGACTGGGTGGTAGAACCTACATTACCGAATCAACGGGTGTGGTGCCATTAGCGGATTCAGTCGGAAGAGTTATAAACTTTGCATAGGACTACGATTTGAATTTTGTACTTTGCTAGGGCAGTATGATCTCTATTTCACTAATCATGATCCAAACGTTGTTATTTATATGTCGCTATTTCACGAGAAAGAAACAAACGTGATAAAAACTATATATATCCATACCAATCCGATACTTGAATTTTATAGATTTTCAAATGTGTATGAGCACTTTGTTTTTCTTTTAACAAGCTATGTCCATTTCAAGAAATAATATCAATTCAGCCATGCATAATCCAATTATAAAAAATAGACAACGTGTCATGGAAGGACTGACGTGTCACCCAATATTCTACTCAACACATTCAAGTTATAAAATGTTTACGGATATGTGCGTATTTATATGAAACAAAGATGTTCTTCCTAACATTTTTTTTTTTTGAACTTTCTTCTTCTTCCTAACATTTTAAATCAAAATTCTCCGTAACTTCCTCTCCAAGATAACATTTTAATTCAAAAACCCATTCAATCAAGTGATGACCAACAAGAGCTGAGAGTCTCTTCTCCAATAACAGTTTCTCAATATTTTACCATCTCTCTTCACTTTATTTTCTCTCCACTTTTAATTCGTTTCTATTTTTTATTTGTTGAGTATTGGGTGAGAGACCTTTGTTTAATGATGCGCTCACATCTTTGATTCATATAAATACACACATATCCGTAACCGTTTTGATAACTACAGAAACAAACGAACATATCAACACAAAAGTTAGATTAAATGAAGGGGAAAATGTGGTTCGTTGCTTTAATATTGATTCTTTCTTTGGTGTTCTCATCATCGTATATGGTTTCGGCTCGACCATACAAAATCAGCAAACTCGGTGAGTAATATACATACAGAAAGCTCCTTCTAAATAAAGTTAAAGAAACTAAATCTACCAATATTGTATATGGTGTGTTCTATATTTCCTTATATGACTAAGGATTAGTATTAATTTCTACAGGCTCGACTATTTACATACCGCCAAGTAGATCATCACCGGCTAGGGGTCATGGCGGCAAGAAGAACCACCGATTATAAAAATTGTTTTGTTTTGTTTGGTATAGCTTTCAGACGGAAAACAAAATCGAGGAAAAATGTGTCAATTTAAGGAGTATATATATAATAGCTCCGGAAGGATAGAAACGCTCGATAATAGTTATATCCTCCATCTCCAAAGCAGTTTCTGCAGCAAGTTGTTTTTTTTTTTGGTAAGATTTTTGCGGCAAATTTGGTTGTTCTGACCCCCCTAAGGTACCTCATCATGCTGTTTAATTTGTCGTTTGTTTGTCATCTACCACAGTCTCACCGCTCTCTCACGATAAAGATACCTTAATTACACTCTTGTTCAACCCAAATTGATGGTTAACATTGGAATTTTCAACATGCAACTGCAAGTATAACTGTATAAGGTGAAAAAATAAGGAAACTAAAAAGTCAACATCCGCTCATGTAGACTAATGTATCACCAACTATGGTGAGAGCGACCGTTTGTCGTGTGATATAATTTATACTAACATTTTTTTCCTATTGTCTAATATTAACTAGTTTATAAAATACTACTTTCTAACATTGCGTTGTCTATGTTTCCAACATTGCACCAACTTTACCTAACACGATCCCAAAAAAGAAACTTCAACAAAAGAGAAAAAAAATCGACATAACTTTTTTTTGCTAAAATTAATATTGATTTATATTTTTATTAAAAATGACATAAGTTGATGTAAAAGCTTTTACGGGTCTAAGGGCATCATTATTAGAGGAATTGGACTTTGTCCCTTAACTAAGGATTTTTTGTGTTTTTGTTTTTTTTTTTTCAGTAGAAAATAAGGGCCAGCCTTTAAATAAGGGCTTTTCCTTTCTCTTTCCTCTTTAATTCCCACATTTTCCCTCACAAGCTTTGCTAAGGAACATCAATAAAGATGGTCTAATACCTCTTGGGTGTTTCTAGAGTTAGTGACAGGCTTGTTCTCAAGACTAAATATGTTTCAGCAAGCAAACTGTTTGGGAAAGAGCCTGTCCACAATATGCTACTTAGAGGGAAAGAGCCTGTCCACTTGTCGTGCTGCCAGCAGTCCACATTTGTCTCGAAATCAACTGGTCCTGTCATTTCAGCAAGCCCAATAAATTGTCCACTTGTATTGACCTGCAAAACAAAAAAAAAACAGGTTAGTATGGCTCAGTAACATCAAATAAAAAGCATTTGATTTTAAGGATTATATAAAAGCAGTTCACGAGTCTCGGGTTTTATCAAATGGGCGTCCAAGTTATCACCGAACACATCGTAAAAGCAGAGACATTTGTAGAATCCATCGCGATGGGTTACAACAATAATGATACAATTAGAAGTATAGAGAGAGGCATAACTGGAGATGAGGAGACCAGAGGAAAGCAGGATTCAACCACAGAGAGAGCCACCAACAACGTCAGCACACCAATTTGCATCTTCATCATCTTCCTCGACGAAACAAATCATACCTGAGAAATGTAAACAACGAAATCAATCGCGATTCAATGAAAAAAATCAGCTGATTCGAAGATGAGAGTGAATTTGTGGAATCCCAGATTGCTCCTCAAGGATTTGATGGTTCAAACAAGTTTTCAAATCCAACTAAAGGGCAGGCTCATATCTGGACGACTTAGGGAGAAGGTGGACGCGACGTCGTTGTGGGTCATTGTGGGCTTTTATAGCTTTTCTGTATAGCCCAAATTTAAAGCCTGATTTTTGCTAATTTGTTCGCAGTAATTGTGGAATAGTAAAGATCTCTATAATATTATTTGAGAAGTCAGTTTCCTACGTGTCGCGTTCACGTTAACTCTCACGATGGTTAATTACACGGATACCCTTAATGAATTAAAATTATTATTGTTAAATATTTTTATTGATTTTTTATTTAGTTTTCTTTTTAAAATTTTCCAAATAACATATATAATAAAAAGGAAACATTTATAAAGTTTAAAAGAAATTTTAAAAACGAAAATATATGCCTATATAATATCAATTAAATATTTTTATTGATTTTTTAGTTAGTTTCCTTTTAAAATTTTCTAAATAAGATATATAATAAAGAGGAAACATTTATAAAGTTTTAAAAAGATTTAAAACGAAAATATTTGCATATATAATATGATTTCATGAAAAAGGAAAGTTCACAAAATAGCAACATAAAATATACTTTTGAAGTAATAAAATACTTTATTTATATCTATATTTTCATAGATGAAAAAAATATATTTGTATATAATTTGATTTCATAAAAGAAAATTTCACATAGATAATCTTGATATTAGTAAAATAAATATTATCTATTTTAAAACATAATTTTAAACAATACAATTTCAAAATAATAAAAATATTTTTATATACCTATCTATTTTTTTAGATGATTACATAAAATAACTAAGTAACATAAAAAAATACTGTTTATTTTTAAGAGATATTAGAGAATGAAAAATAGATTTTTAACAGTAAACATCTTTTAATCAAATAAGTACAAAAGATTTTAAATTAAAATAACACGATATATTTTAACAAGGTAGATATATTATATTTATGATTATTAAATTATATGTTTTCTTAATATTAATCATTATTAAATTTTCTTTTAAATTTTTATGTTTGTGGAACTTAACATAACCATAATCAAAATATGAAAGCAATATGAATTCAGAATTTTAAGATTATTTAAAATAAGTTTCAGTTTACCATTCAATAAATCAAAGGCATAAAATTATTTAGAATTTATAAAATATTTTAATTACTGTAGATATTGATATGTGTTCATGAGTTTCCAAAAATAAACCAGTTACTTATGTATGTAACTTCATAGTGATCATTGATAAATATATGAAAGTACATGCATATTAAACGATAAATAAAAATAATTTGATATGACTTAGCTATAGTAAAAATAATTATATTTCAGTTTGAATTTGTAATAATACATGCAACTTAATATATTCACAACATGAGTAACTCGCCTAATCCAACTTATATCTAATATCATAGATTAAACTACAGTAAGAATATATAAATTTATAGTAATAATTAATTTTATAAATATAAATTATAAAATGATTCAAAATATATTAACAAATGAAAATAAAATATTAACTAATTGTTACAATTTTTTTTTTTTGTAAAATTTATATATGTAGGCATTAGACTTCATAATATCATCGTTGTATTAATTTATTGAATTTGGAATCCGGCACTTTAGTTTATCTTTTATTTCATTCTAAGCACAATATATCTTAATTTATAAATAGTCATCTTAAAATATATTTGCATATAAAAGATAACCAACCAACCGAGCAACCTAAATGCAATTAATAAAACTAATCAAAATTTAATATATTTAGAATAAAAATATTATAATGGAATTCAAAGATATAAATGCAAACCAATATATCCAAATGATAACTAAATCGACTGTAAAAACAACAAAACTGACAAATTATAACATATATAAAATCGAATGTCTAATTAAAGTAATATAATATTATTAATATAAACTATGCATACAATTATAAATTTATATAAAATTAAAATAAATAGCAACTAATTATTATAGTATATTTACTTTATAAATATTTATATCCGTGCATGAGCACGGGAAAATCACCTAGTTAGATGATATTGTGCACATTAATTATTGGGAAATTCTCTCAAATAGTTTTTTTCCACCAAATACCTCTTAAGAAAATAACCAAAAAAAATTATTAAAAAAAAAATTTATCCCTGATTTAATATATATATATATATATATATAAATATATTACTTATTTTTGATCAAAATAATTAATATTTTAATATTTTTTTCGATTTTCTTCCCTTAAATTGTTTTTTCAATTTTTTTTGAAATTCGAAAAAAATTATTTTTGAAACTATTTTCAATGTTTTATTTTGAAATTCTTATTTTCTATATTTATTTTATATATTTTTAAAATTCTAAACTCCGCCTTCAAAATCTCACCCTTCAAATATAAACTCTATATTAATTAATTTTAAGGATATAAATGTATATTTATTTTTTAAAGAAAGCTTTTTGGTTATTTTTCTCCAAAAAAATCCAAAATTGATCATGAATTTCTCTTAATTATTTGACCTGCAGTTCTCAGTCTTTCCCACGTTTGACGAATATACGTGTTTTCCCTCATGAGTCCTACAAATGTGTGCACCATCAGTATATAAAGAGGAATAGAGATAAAAGAAAGATGGTAGCTAGTTTCAAGGTACAATCCATGCTTAATGAAACTATTTTATTGTTGAACCTTCGCGTCGTCAACATTTTGAATAAAATATTTACTGGAAGCTTTTCATATAATAACATACTGAAACTTCTAGTCATCTGCGTTTAGTTTACAGAAGGCACATGTGTATGAAGCTTTTCTATATAACGTTCATACCACATAACAAAAATCAACAAAAAAGCAACAAAACAATAGAAACGCAAAAATGAAGGGCAAGTTGTGGGTTATTGCTTCACTTTTGGTTCTATCTTTGCTGTTTTCACTTAAGACGATCTCAGCTCATCCATATAAACTTCGCAAAATGAGTGAGTTCTATCAATATTTACCATTCGATTTGCCTTTTGTTTATCAACATTTCCTATAGCCAAATAATCAAGGAATCTCTATACGAATTTAAATTCGATGAGTTCATTAGAAGAATGATAAAACTACAAACGGTTTAGCAAAAAAAAAAAATGATAAAACTACAAAACGTATAAATAGTCTGCAGTAAGAATGTATTTACTAACCTACATGTTTTGTACTTTGTAATTTGTTTTTTTTTTGCTAAATGTTTTGTACTTTGTTTAAGATAAAATAAGAGAAATGATTCATATTCACAAGACAAAAAGGATTCAAACACCAGGCAGTGTGACTAAGCCTGCCGGCCAAGGCTCAGAATCCAACAGAGGAGGTTCCCCGAACGCAGGTTAGGGTGTCTAGACGGACCTGCCAAGGCATATTCGTACATCGCTTATTTTATTTTATTTTTATATTTTGTATAATTTGTTATTAACCCTAATGTCAAGAAAAGACCAATCAGGGTAAAAACAAGTTTTTTTTGTTTGACTTGTATAAACATTTTTATATGGTAACCAGATATGCTTCGATATTTTGAAAATTAGCTCGAATAAATCTATTATTAAGAAATTAATAAATTCTATCGAAAACTTAGTCAACTTACAAAAGTTTGATACAAATTAAAACTAGTTAAATTTCGCTTGATCCAAAAGACCGTGTATGTATAGTCTAGTCTCCGTAGAAAGATTTGATATTTTCTTATATGATTATATACGTAACATGTGTTTATTAATTAATAGAAGTTCTCTGACGCGCAAACTTTATTTGATAGCATTCATTTATAAAACTGAAGTTGTAGATTTGATTGAAATCTATCTCACACAATATGTAGAACGTATCACCAGCAAAATGAAGGGCAAGTTATGTTTGATTGTTTTGCTTCTGATTCTATTTCTCACGTTTTCGCCATACGTCGTTTTACCTCAATCATACAAGTCCAGTAAGTATTATTGATATTTCTCATGTTCTTTCCTATGTATGTCAAATGAGAAGTTATTAGGTTACTACTAATCAAACCATACAGAAAGAGAGTAAGAATCTTGATAACATTTGCTACTTTTACTTGTATGCTATATTGCTAGTATTTATTACATCAATTCAACTTTTCTTTTTAAAAATTTATAGAAGAAGAAAAGATAGTAGAAACCGTTGACATTCGAAAGATAATGAAGATCGGAGCTCCTCGGAGTAAATCGCCACACGATCGCGCCAATGGGGTGGGAGTGACTCGCCTCAAGCCCCAGGCCCAAATGCAGTTTAAGGCGTCAAATATTTTTACATTTGTTTTTGTACGAACGTTATAGTTTAGAGCAATTGCACCCTATAGTCACGTTTAGAAGATTATTTGCATATTGGGTAATGTACGATGAAGCTACTGTTCGAGTTTCCTTATATGACACTATTAGCCCTACAATAAGACATCTGGTTTTCTTTTGTTTTTAATTTTCTAAATGTATCGTGCATAATTGCTGACATAAGGTTAAGAGGGACTAAACCAAATTATGTTTCAACTATATTGTACCATATCAATTTATTTGTTATCTTTTTATGTATTATAATTACTCATATAAAAAATTAAGCTTTAGAGTTTAGAGATTTTGTTTGGGTTTAGAGTTTAAGATTTAGAAATTTTATTTGGGTTTAAGGTTTATAGTTTATATTTGGGTTTAAAGTTTAGAATTTTTACTTGGGTTTAAGATATATAGTTTAGAACTTTTATTTGAGTTTAGAATTTAAAATTTATACATGGTTTAGAATTTATAGTTTTATATAGGTTTACAGTTTATGGTTTAGAGTTTGGAGTTTTTATTTGGGTTTAGAGTTTAGAGATTAGGGTTTAGAATTTTTATTTGGGTTCAAAGTTTAGAGTTTTTATTTGGGTTTAGAATTTATAATTTCTATTTGGACTTAGAATTTTTTTTTGGTTTAGAATTTAGAGTTTCTATCTGGATTTAAATTTTTTATTTGGGTTTACATTTAAATTTTATCGTTTGGAGTTTTTTATTTGGACTTAGGGTTAAAGTTAGAGTTTATATTTAGGTTTAGAGTTTAAAATTTCTATTTGGATTTAGGGTTTAAATATTTATTTGGGTTTAAAGATTACAGTTTTTATTTGAGTTTAGAATTTAGAGTTTCTATTTTAGTTTAAGGTTTAGAGTTATATTTGGATTTAAAGTTATAATTTTTTTTGGGTTACAGTTTAGAGTTTAGAATTTGGAATATTTATTTAGATTTAAGGTATAAAATTTATAATTGGGTTTTGGCTTAAAGTTTTTATTTGGGTTTAGATTTTCTATTTGGTTATAATAAGTATTCATATATATATTTTACCAAAAAAAAGAATTCATATATATTATTGTAGTTATTACGATAACCAAGATTAATCTAAAATATATATGATGGCTTATGATTACAAAGGGATAAGAATGTAAATTTGGTTTACTTCATGTGACCAACTATCTAAATACAGAAAATTTTGCCTAGTTGCCTAAATAACTTTAGTTTTATGACCATCTACCTAAATGACTCTATAGTTTAATTGAAGAAAATGATAATCAGCAAATAATGGCCAGCTGGCTCGTATTTTTTAAGTTTTTAAATTTGTAAAATTGACCTTGTCTTTTGTACACATTCAAATTTGGGCGTGAAAGGCACATCTCTAGATAACGATGTTCATGCTCTTTGACATTTGGTTTCTAAAATTCCACAATTTGGAGACGTATAAATTATTTTCTAATGCCACTCGTCTATATTATAACTAACTTACATCTTTTCCGTTATGGATACTTGAAATGATATAAAGCATTATTTTATAAATATGAAACAAATTCTATTTTAATATATATATTAAGTAGTTCTGGTTAATTAGATAGCTGGATGCTCCATCAGTTAGTTGTATACTAATACATTCTGAAACTTGCTCACACGTTTTGTTGCTCTAAATACAAATATATATTAGCTTTCTAACAGGAATTAAAGCAAAACTAGAAAAGAGCAAATTAAATTTTAAAGTTCAGAAAAAAAAAACTAGAAGAAAAAATATGAAGGGAACGGTGTGGTTTATAGCTTCTTTGTTACTTTTCTCTTTGATGTCTTCATCCGATGCAATTTCACTTCAGCCATATGAATTACGCAAACTCAGTAAGTAGTATTTATATTTATCACTCAATTGGTTACCCAAACTTGTACATACGTTAAATACATTTTATATATCATATTTCCATTTTAACATTATGATCAAATAATATGGAGTATTAATGGTTTAATAGCTTACAAGGTTTCTAGTAAAACTAGAAAACATATGTGCCATTTTTGTAAATGCAAAGATGACACCACAACAAGTAATGCAGAAGGTAAACCAAGAGAGACAATTACACAAGCACACTCAATAGTTTTATTAGAAATCGTCTTGTACAACTCAATTACAAGTTCTGTTTAATCAGCCTCGCTAGCCTGTTAACACCCTAACAGCTGCTACTGAACAATTCCTAAGCTACCCGCTTATGTCTCTCCACCGTCAAGTACTTCAGCCCCTGCTTCAGCACGACCCAGAACACTTCCAAGCGCTTCTCTCTCTCTCTATAAGATCAGCCTCTGTGTCTCTGTCTCTCTACAGACGACTACATAGCTATCTTATACTAACTCCACGTTCCTGAAACCCTAGTCTCCAAGGAACCACAATATGGACATCTTCCATATCAATAAGTGCAACTTTCATTTTCTTGGAATGCACTTATTCCTCTTCCTTTAAGTCATAAACTTGCTCCCCAAGTTTATTCCTATTTGCCTTTTCTCCAAGATACTCCCTTACTCTCCAAGTCTACACGACTCCAGCTCAGCATCTCGACTCCACATGGTCTTCACCACTCACTAGTCACTACGACGTCTGCTTCAGCAACTACGTCAGCGACTACTTCAGGGCGGACATCTTTACATCAACAATCTCCCCCTTTTAGCTTTGTGTGCCAATATGGACATCTTCCATATCAATAAGTGCAACTTTCCTTTTGGTTCAATAACCACATTCCCCACCTGGAAACTTCCACGCTTAATGTGCTCTTCTTCCCCACGAGATGTGCACCACACCATGCTTTTCTCCCCCATGAGACAAGCATCATCTACTTCAGGACGTCCATCACTATGCTCTTCTCCCCCATGAGATATGCACTCCTTGGACCAGAACGTCACCATTCTCCCCCTGCTTGATTGCATACTAAGCTAAAACAGATGCTTAGATGTCAAGCCTTACAGACAAACACGTCTGCTACTCCATGCGTAATCATGATACAGCCTCTGCTGCAGCGGAATAGATTACACTTACTGCATCACGATCTGACGCACCTGTCGAGCTACCTCTCGACCCACTTCTGTTGAGGACCAGGCTTCCTTCATGCGTCGTCTCCTTGACCATGAGCCTCTTCTCAACCACCCTGAGTGCCCTCTGCACTCGTTGCTATAGCCTTAGAGTGATTTCGCTATCACCCTCCTGAAGATCCTCTCGCATCACTTCCTGACGCACTTCGATCTCCTTCCCCTTTGTGCTACGGACAACTCCGTGTCCTAGCTCCAGACTTGATGCTTCTTGATCTTCCTCAAGATCACTCCTACCAGAGCTGCATTCCTCTTCTGATGTCTCTTTCTTGATCTCATCAAGTAAGCCACTCTTGGCTACAGACACCTCTTCAACCCTCTTGGGTTTAGTGAACGCCTTGTTCACCCTCTTGGTCATGTTTCTGCTCTTCTCACGAGCAAAACACTCCACCTTCTTGTGTCCAACCTTCCCACAGAACCAGCAGCACATCCGATGTTGCTTCTTCTTTGGCCTGACACAGTTGTTGATGCACCGATCAACCTCCTTCCTCGTACCAGCTGCACACCCATGCTTCAGAACCCCCTGTCTGACCTTCATGTTGCTGCACTGATGTATCACTTTCGGCTTGTTACTCACAGCCACGCGCTGTAGAACTTCTTGCCGCACCTCTTGTCGTACGTCCCGACGCACTTCCTGACAAGCTTCTTTGGCTCCACTTTTTGATGTGCTCCCATGCACGAAATGTGACAGCCCCTTATGTACTTCCTTAGTACCCTCAGCTCCTCGATATCCCAGACCCCAGTTCACCTTGGCTGGTTGTCCCATCGAGAGTATCTTATCCAACTCCTTGGATCCACTATTGAGCATCCTGATCTGTTTGCGATTCTCAGCCAAATCACGTTCCAGCATCCTTGCTCTATCTCGTTCTCCAACGACAACTTCCCTCAACTCGCTCACCTTCTGCTCAAGAGACTCATTCTTCTCATTCACAGCAGCAAGTTCTTCACGAAGTTCTTCAAGCAGCTCGTTCTGCTTCAGAACCATATCCTCCAATCTCAGATTCTGGTCCTTGACCCTCAACCACTTGTTAAGCAGCACGTGATACTCCTCATCATCTGTACTGAGATCTGAACCAGAGGATTCACTAGATCCCTCCTTGCGTGCACCAAATGCAACAAGGTTCACCTTTCCATCTTCTTCAGACTCTGACTCATCAGACGACTGTAATGGACTACCTTTACCCTTCCTTGAGTTTGAACATTCACGCCGTGTGTGTCCAACACCTCTACACTCAGAGCACTTGAGCTCTCTTCGTTGTACCAACGGACAGTTAGCCCTTATATGACCAACTCCTTCACACTCGTAGCACTTGAGACCTTCTCTTCTTTTGCTACTGTCACGATCACCTCCCTGGCGACCAACCTGATTTCTCCCACCTGAGAAATTCATCCTCTTGCCAAAATTCCTAGCCAACATGCCCACGGCATCTTCAAGCTCCTGAATTTTCTCTGCTTCCTTGTCAACTACAAGGGCTATACTCCCTGGCGTACCTCCTGATGTAGACACCGAGCCACTGCCTGTCTCCATCTCTTCCGCCTTCAGCATACCCACAACCTTGTCAAACTTGAGCTCATCCGTGTTTGCAGTCATATTTAGGACCGCCTTCTGAGCTCCAAACTTTGCTGGAAGACAACGTAGCAACTTCTTCACCAGCTTCTTCTCCTTGTACTTCTTTCCAAGTACACATGCTTCATGCGCCATAGCACTGAGTTTGGCACTGAAGCTCGCCACCGTATCCGCATCTGACCACTTCAGATTCTCAAACTGCGACCCAAGATGATCCAGACGTGTCCTCTTGACACTATCATCTCCTTCAAACGAATTCAGCAGGATCTCCCACGCCTCTTTAGCTGAAGTACTCCCCTGAATCAGCTGGAACTGCTCTACTTCAACAGCTCCGAAAATCGTCGAAAGCGCCTTTGCATTAAACTTTGATGCATTGCGCTCTGCCTCTGACCAATCCTCCTTTGGCTTAGGCTTCTTCCCATCTGCTGTGACTATGGTAGGCTCCTCCCAACCAGTCTCCACAGCTGTCCACGCATCTTCATTGATTCCTCGAATCAACTGCTTCATGCGAGCCTTCCAATGACCATATTGGTCCGCATTCAACACGATTGCCTTCTGCACAGAAATAACCGTGTCCATCTTCACCTCTAGGATCACACCAGTAACTTAGGTGACCCGCTCTGATACCACTTGTAAGTGCAAAGATGACACCACAACAAGTAATGCAGAAGGTAAACCAAGAGAGACAATTACACAAGCACACTCAATAGCTTTATTAGAAATCGCCTTGTACAACTCAATTACAAGTTCTGCTTAATCAGCTTCGCTAGCCTGTTAACACCCTAACAGCTGCTACTGAACAATTCCTAAGCTACCCGCTTATGTCTCTCCACCGTCAAGTACTTCAGCCCCTGCTTCAGCACGACCCAGAACACTTCCAAGCGCTTCTCTCTCTCTCTATAAGATCAGCCTCTGTGTCTCTGTCTCTCTACAGACGACTACATAGATATCTTATACTAACTCCACGTTCCTGAAACCCTAGTCTCCAAGGAACCACAATATGGACATCTTCCATATCAATAAGTGCAACTTTCCTTTTCTTGGAATGCACTTATTCCTTTTCCTTTAAGTCATAAACTTGCTCCCCAAGTTTATTCCTATTTGCCTTTTCTCCAAGATACTCCCTTACTCTCCAAGTCTACACGACTCCAGCTCAGCATCTCGACTCCACATGGTCTTCACCACTCACTAGTCACTACGACGTCTGCTTCAGCAACTACGTCAGCGACTACTTCAGGGCGGACATCTTTACATCAACAATTTTTACATGCATCAAGTTATCAACTTAATTTTCTTTTTATTTAATAGAAGAAGATATTGAAACACCATGTAGTAAGTCGCCACCTGCGGGCCAATGGAGTACCAATCCGCAGATTACACGCAAAGACAAACCTTGTATGAATCCGTCCTCCATGGGCAATGGAGATTAATTTTTAAGATGAATCGTGAATGTACATATACTTTGCAAGTAGTATATATACTTTGTAAGTTGCATATACTTTTCATTTGTTTGTTTCTGTAATGTTGTGATTTATGAGAGTCCTAAAGCTACAGGAAAACAAATACAATATTAGGAAAAACAGTTGATATGTTGCATTTCTTACCTCGTCCAGTCAACACGTCTAGTTCAATCGTACGAAAAACAGCAAAAATATATAAGAAACTTAACCCACAGGAAAATGCGTACTTGTTTCCAAAGTCTAAAATTGAACGAGGTATGTATTATTTTTTCTTCAAAGGGATCTCTTAAGCCATGCTACACGACCTCTATGTATTTTCTATGAAGATTACTAGACGTGGAAGAAAATAGTTTTTCTTTAACAGAGAATAACATCTATTTGAAATCCGGTCGTCAAGTATCTTACGATTTAGGCTCCGAATGAAATAATATATTAGATGGTGCAATTATATTGGATCAAACGGATCGTGTAGAACAAGTGAATATTTAGCGGATCTAACAATTTAAAAGTGGATATAGTAAATATAGTGATCCAAATATATGTTTATATAGTGAAAATAAATGAAAGGATTCAAAATATTGTACGTATTTATAATACTTATATGTAAAATTTTATATAATTAAATAATATTGCATATTATGTTTCTTTTATAATTTTAGATATTTTTATTTTTCTACTATTTTATAAAATTATGGACAAAAATATTTCTCTAATACTATACAATTTAAATAATAAATTTTATTTGAGTTAATATGAGTAAAATAAGAATAAGTAGTATATATATATATATAATATTATAATCTTAACCTAAAATTTTAAATGTTCTTAACAGTTGTATGGATAATTTAGATATATTAAAATCTGTAATATATAATATTTTGATTTGATAAAAATGATTCTAATAATATAAAACACTATTTATGTATATATTTGAAAAATGAAAAAAATGATCTACTATTTGAATAATTTTAATATCTGAATTTTTTGGGGATAAAATTGTGTTTTTGTAGAGCTTTTACATAACTAAAACATATTTTAAGAAACGACATATATTATCTTAAATCAATTTAAATAATAAAAACGTAAGAACCACTAAAACACTCTAACTTTGTTGAATAATTTTTTTTTTTGCAAACTTTGTTGAATAATTTTTGTAGTAGACAGTTCATGATTTTTTTCGCTTGTTTGAACTGCATGCATGTGGTTTAACAACACTTCATTAATTAATCAGGTGAATTTTTTCCCAAAAGAAAAAAATGGTGATGAAGATATAAGTTGTGTGCTATACGGTTGCGCGTCCTCCGTCTTTGGCCCGTTTTCTACTACAGTTATGTTCTTCCGTGTGTGGGAAGCCTACTTGTCTGGAAATTTACACTCATGCGGTCAAAAAACGAATCTCTTTTTGGTATTAGATCGATATAAATAGTACCCAACAAGCGATGATATTCACTAAGTTTGTAGTTTGACAAATAACTGAAAAACCAAAGAGATGCAGGGAATATTGTGGCTAATAGCATTTGTTCTTGTTTTTCTTTCCGCATATTCATCACAAGTTCTCTTACCTAATCTCGGTGAGTATTATTGATTCTATTTACTAGCTGATGCTGGTCATTATTGTTCGTATTTATCTCCAAGTGTATATGTTGAGTTATTGACACATGAGAATGACAGAACAAATCAAATATTATCATAATTTTGTGAATCTAGAATGTCAGACATCATATTTCCTTTTTTATGAAAATTACTTGTATCAATTACATTTATAATTTTTTATTATTATAGATGAAAAAATTGGAACACCGCGTAGTCAATCGCCACCCGCTGGTGGTAGTGAAACACCGCAACGAGCACATACAAGACCATCTTATAAAAGTAAACCGTCTAAAGGCAGTGGCGGTTAGACATGCATGTTTGAAAAATTGTTTGTAGTTTGCTTAAACGTTCTGCGGTTATAAATGTTATACTAACTTATAAGTGTTTTTGGCCACCTGATTTAATAAAGCCAATTGTAGCTACCGGCTTTTAACCGAGCACAATCAAGTTCTTAATATTTTCCATATGATATTTAATGTATGTTTTTACAAAAAATAAAAATATATTTAATGTATGTTATAATGTTTTGGAATATATTTTCGCATAGGAATAAGACTAGTGGAGTTTTGTACTTTGCTTTGCCAACATGACTTCTCTTCCACTGGTTATGATCTAAACGTTGTTTTTTTTTTAACACAAACTTCCATTAAAACTCAAACATTCGAACTACAAATAAGAGAGGAGTTTAAACAAACTCTAACAATGACAAACACTAAAGCATACAAGTTAAAAGTAGAGAGACCTCTAAGATAGATAGACAGCGAACTCGAAGCAAGGCTCGAATGCGTCAAAGCAAGTATCACAGCAAAGCCGGAGACTTGAGATTTAGTCACTTTGTATTGTGACGTTAAGATCCAATCCGCACCTCGGAGTATCGTCGAAACGACATCCGTTGCATCTTCAGGCCCCAAACGGACCGCTCCACAAGATGACAAAACGGTTATAGATAAAGATACACAGCTCCATTTAGTGTTTGGAGGGAAAACATTCCTCAAAGATGAGGCGGATGGTAATATGGTTCGCTTCTCCGAGAAGAAGGATGCTAGAGATGATGAAAATGAGCCCGGTGAATCCACCAGTAAATGATCGAGAAATAAACTCTTCTCACAAGAGGAATGAAACATTGAGTGCAAATCAGTTTCGATAAAAAGGACGGTGAACCCACCGAATATTTTTAGAAAGTTAATCAAGGAGACTAACCCACCCCACTTTGTAGTGGGCTGTGAAACAAGTAGCAGGAGATGGGGGCCTGTGAGCCATGTTGGGTTTTCCAAATCCAAATAGAAACCAGTGAAGCCCATCTCGTGGTTAGACAGGCTTGGTCTTCGTCGGACAGAGCAGCACTCGGAATCTGAGGAAACGAGATGGCCGAGAGTGGAAGAGGCGGCGGATGACTCCGGTGTGTTATGGTTAGTGAGCGGCGGAAGGTTACATGAACCCCGGAGAGAAACCTCACCGAGAGATACCCTACCACCATAATCGCGAGTGAGCTCAGCGGGGGAAGAGATGGAACAGGAGCAGGAGCTCTGCAACTTCAAGCTTTCAGGTTGACAATGAACTGGATCTGTAGATCGCATTGGAGTCCCACGAACACCGGTTTTGAGAAAGCATAGATCTATAGCATCGGAGATGAAGAGAATGGGGAGTGA
Source organism: Raphanus sativus (assembly GCF_000801105.2). NCBI lineage: Eukaryota > Viridiplantae > Streptophyta > Magnoliopsida > Brassicales > Brassicaceae > Raphanus > Raphanus sativus. The sequence goes on from NW_026615690.1 coordinate 28,967, forward strand.
CGGCGGTGGGATGGGATGGGATTTCCGGTGCAGATCTATGGCGATGGATTGGGGAACCCCCCATAAAAAGTTCGGTCCGGTGAACCCAGAACCGTAGGGAAGTAACCAGGCGTTTCGACTCACAGCAACGGGCTGTCTCCGAGGAGATCCGGCGGCAATGACGAAGGCTATGGTTGAGATTGAGACACTGCAATTGAAACTCGAGGTGAAGGACAAGAAGAACGCGGAGAGCATGATGGCGTAGAGACGAAGGCCTCGACGCCGGCGACCAGTGGCACCACCGACGTCAAAAACGGAGCTTGGCGGTGCTGTCTCGATCTTTGTGCCCGAGAGGTTTTTAGGGCGAACTCCCGTCTAAACGTTGTTTAGAGTATTCAGTTTAAACATAGACTTATGTTTTAGGTGTCTATATTTCACGAGAAAGAAACAAACGGGATAGAAACTATATCCATACCTTTTAATTTAGTCAAAAAAATATATCCATACCGATCAGATGATTGAATTGTAGCTTCAAGTATATGAATTATGAGCATTTTGTTTTTCTTTCAACGAGCTATCCATTTCAAAATTAAAAATAATATCAGTTCAACCATGCATAATCCATTTTTGAAAAAAATGAGTAGAAGCGATGTCAAGCATGTGTCATCTCGACTACATTTTTCATCGTTAGTAAATGTAATACAAAAAGAACATTGCACTAAATATTAGATTTAGAAACTTCGTACTACTTATTCGTAAATTAAATGTTCGTCTATGAGCTGAACTATTTGAACAAAAAGAGCGAGTCAACCATCTCCGTAAAATCATAAGAATCAAAGACCTAGTCTTTTCTAGTTATATGATACAACCGTATTTTATGTCTATTTCAAAGTTCATTCACGCGCTATTTGAAAGTCGAGACTTATTTTAAGAATATAGATTTTATTCTTCATAACACTTTAAATCAAACTTCTCCATAACTTCCTCTCCAAGATAATCTACGAATCACAAGGAACAGCATTTAAAGTAAAAGATGAATGAAATCATCCGAAAGCCCCATCTGATTAGTTATTGATTTATGATTAAACTTGGTCACATATTTGGTTCATATAAATACACACATGTATACGTAAAACGTTTACAACTTAGAGAAACAGACGAATATATCAACACAAAATAGAAGAAATGAAGGCAAAGTTGTGGTTCATTGCTTTACTTTTCATTCTCCCTTTAGTGATCTCATCATCTTATATGGTTTTGGCACAACCATACAAAATCCGCAAACTTGGTGAGCAGTATAAATACAGAAAGCACCATCTAAATATTATTTTACAACATTATGTATATGGATTGTTAATTACTTTGTTATATATTTTCTTGATTTTTTTTGGAACACACTATATTTTCTTTATCTAAATGACATAATTACTATTAATTTATTCAGGCGCAGCTATCTACGTACCGCCTAGTAGAACACCACCGGCGCACCAATGTTGCTAGATAGCAAAAGGCAACGAACAAAGGGACGTCTTGTAGATAACTTCTCGGCTAATGGTCATGGCTGATAGACAAACCGCTTATACAAATTGTTTTATTTTTTTTTGTTATAGCTTTAAAAATAATCCATAAAATTCCTATTTATAAAAAAGTCGACAAAAATATAATCAACGAAGAAAGTTTAAGGAGTATATATATAGTTCTGGAAGGATATAATCATAGAAACGTTCGATTATATTTATACCCTCCATCTCCAAAGCAGTCTCGCTTGGTTAGAGTTATTCACCAGATTATTAACGTTGGACTTTTCTGCTCACCTGATTAACATTAGAATTGTCTATGTTTAACCACATAACAATAACGTTGTCTATGTTTTTCTTTTTTGGACAACGACGTTGTCTATGTTATTAACCAATATGCAATAGAAGGATTAAGGATGATATCGATAGGGTTAAAGACGAGTGTTACCCACTGAATATTAAGGATGATCTCGACAGGGTTAAAGAATCGAGCTACTGCAAGCTAGATCTTAAAGCCATATAGCTTTACATGCTCGAAAATTTATAAAAGCATACTTAAGTTTTCTCGACTCTACTGTTAATCACATTGTGTGTATAGGCATGAATATTAATCAAAAAATGATAATCACACACTCTGTTTAACATGAAGTACTCACCACTATTGCAGGTAACCCATCTTGGCTATCACCTGACTGACAACCTTAAAAGTAAACCAGTCTTGTGTTGAGTTACCAAGCTTCTTTCACCAATGATTACATGTCAACAGACATAGCAAGTCCTATTGGTAGATGGAAGCAGCCTGATGATAGGAGATTGGTTAGTACAACAGCATTCTTTTATTTTGGACACAGACATATCGGGTATAACCTAGGAACGATTCAATTTTGGACAGTGACAAACTAGGTCAAGTCTGAACCCAAAAACAGTAAAGAAAAAACTTTCATCTGCCAAAATCAGAAAACAGAAATGAAAACAAATCCCACCCTGCTTTTATCTCCTTTTTTTCTCCACTACTTCCCACTATTTAGTAGAGGTCATATTAAGCAATTTTACAAGGTAGGAGCATCAACAGAAAACAAAAAAGCGAAAAAACAGAAAATTGTAAAGACAGGTGAAACAAGAACAAAAAAAAAAAGATAAGAAAAAAATATGATTTTCATTTCTAAGGGTAAAGAAACAGTTCTCGGTCTTCTTAGGTACTAAAGCTCCTCCTTGCTTCAAAGCTTCACGGCACTCGTTCTCAAGAGATAACTTCTCTAGTTGCGTTTATGCTCAAGCCGTGAGCAGCATTGACTACTCTATCTAGCAACCATTTGCCACCACATCAACTGGTTTAGAAACAGATCCATTCTCATCAACCTTGACATTACCGGTAGTTTGAGCAACTGGAGTAGATTCCTTGTCAGCCGGCTCAGCAGTTGCAGATTTCTTTTTCTCATCCTCTGTACTATTCTCCTCACTTACCTATTGATTTTGTTCATTTAGATGTTAGAGGAAAGACTTAAGAGTTGTACACTGACTACAAAAGGTTTATAGTTGTTTTCCTGCTCTTACCTGTTTCTGGGTTTGCTGATGCTTGGCTTTCTTCTCCAAGATAGTCTTCTGTCGAACCTCATAGAAGGAAAGGTCATCCAAAATGCAAGTCTTGCTCGTATGCTCTTTAAAAATTTTCATAATCTTCACACCTTGCTCCAACTTGACCTATAACACAATCCCACAAAAGAAACATCAACACAAGAATCCAAATCGAGAACATAACTTGCAGAGATGTAAAAGCTCTACAGATCTGATACCTCTTGGGTGTCTCTAGAGTTAGTGACAGGCTTGTTCTCATTGTTCTCAAGGGTAATATGTTTCAGCAAACTGTTTGGAACATCCTTCACAATATGCCACTTGAGAGGGAAAGACCCTGTCCACTTGTCTTGCTGCCAGTAGTCCACATTTGTGTCGAAATCAACTGGTCCTGTCATTTCAGCAAGCCCAACAAATTGTCCACTTGCATTGACCTGCAAAACAAAAAAAAAATAACAGGTTAGTATGGCTCAATAACATCAAATAAAGAGTACAAAAACCACTGCATTTGATTTAAGGATTATATACGCACCGAGAAAAAGAGAAAGATAGGACAGCCTCCAGGTTTCTGCTGAGCTTCCTGGTATGCTGCAGCAAGCTTCTTGTTTCCATTTGGTGTACTAGCCCAAACATTATATTTGATGCTCTTGTGCACATCATCTTCACTGTAGGACTTGATGATAAAGAACATAGCATTCGCATAATCCACTGAGAAATCTTCTTTGTTGTACTGTTCTCTGTCAGGAACAATGCATGTGTTCTCCGTCTCCACAGCCTCGGCTACATTTGACTCGTTAGTCTGCTCCTTAACCTCTAAACTATCTTCTGAATTTCCCTTCTGGTTCTTTGTGCCCTTAGCTCTAGGTCCCCTGTTAAGTTCATTAAGACTATCTAGGTTGTTCTCATTTCCATAGTAGTAATTGTAACCCCTTCCAAAGCCTCTGTATTTGTTGTCTGTTGCACTCACCCATCCTCGTCCGTTTGTTCTTGAATCATACCCAGAAGAACCATAACCCATACCAGATCTCCCAGAGCTACCATAGTTACCATATAGCTTGCCTTGATACATCCTACTGTAGTATCCTTGAGTTGAACCGTAGCCTGTCATCGACGAAGGCTGGTGCACACCCTGCATAGAGAACATTGATTGAGGGCCAATCTTTACGCCAACAAAACAGACAATAGCGTAGTAGTTAATACAAAGAAAAAAAGAAAGATGTCATACCGTGTAGTTAGAATTTGAGCGGTAGTTTTGATTCCTCGATGAAGGCACACTGGTTGCCTTGGAATAGGAGGATGCAACTCCCCCGCCAGTAACAGGTCTCTGAACATCCGAATAACCAGTACCATAATATCCATCATAGTTAAACCTAGCATCCTGATAACCAGTACCAGCATAACCATTTCCATACAAATTGCTCGAGGTGTTGAATGCAGTCTGGTTGTTTGGTTTCCCTGCAGCGGATACATTGCTTCCTTTCGCCATACCAGCAGCAGATGCAACATTCTTGCTTTCCCCAGGTAGCGTCTTCACACCACCGGCTTTGTTTGGAGCGAGATCTCCCTGGGTAGGGGTAGCAAAAGGTCCAGTGGGAAAAAAGGCAGGATACTGGTACTGCTGGTGAGCTCCATAGAGCTGCCCATCTCCGGCAACCTGTGGAGCAGGGCTTGTTGCTGGCGAGTAAGGATACGCTGCATACCCATAACCCTGAGGATACACACAAGAGAAACATTATCTCCATAAATTCCCTTGTAAGAATAATCAGAACAAACGAAAGGCAAACTAAGCATAAACTTACAGAATTCATGTCAACACCGTCAGGAGTTTGGTAACCATTGTAATCGCTCCAGTCACCAGTCCCATATCCTGAACGTTTTAGAAACTTTGTTAAGCATAAACTTGTAATAATGTTAGATAAAGGGGGGTTGAGGATGAAGCTACCTACCATAGTAATAGGAGGGCTGCTGATACGCATTGGGAACATAACAAACTGAAGGGTCGACGGCATCACTGGGAAGCAACGGTGTCAAAGATCGGTCAAAGGAAGGAACTTGACCATTTAAATCCACTCCTCCATACTGGTAAACAGCAGTCTGCAAAAACATATTAAATCACAAAAGAAACAAAGCTTGTTAAATTGTAAAAGTGGCAAACAGATAAAAAAAAACAGAGATGCTTCATACCTTCTTGGTCGGCTCAGGAATCTCCGAAGCTGCTTTTGGTTGCGAGTCCAAGGAGAGATTCTGCAACAGATCAGCAGATTCTACGAAAACAAAGGTGAGTCAAGGAAAAAAGCAAAGACCTTTGTGAGTTTAACTAACAAACCAACCACTAGAACAGTGAAAAGCAAACATCTTAAGCCCAACTAATCTACATCACTCAGAGAGAGAGACAGAAGCTCGATCCAGTAACGCAAACAGAGAGATCGAGAAACAGAGAACACAGATAGAGAGAGAGAGAGAGAGAGAGAGAGAGAGAGAGAAAAAGGATACGATCAGCAGGTGAAGCAACGGTAGCCATGAGAACCAGATTAGATCCTTTGTCGGAACAGTGGATGCGACCAAAACCCTAGAGGGAATCAGATGGAATCTAGGGTTTGAATTTGGCCGCGCAGCCGCCGCCAAGAGAAAGGGTTTTTGTTTTGGGGGCAAGGAGGAGGAGGAGGAGGAAGAGAAAAGGGTTTTGCCTCGTTAGCTTCGAGTGATTCAAATAGATCCACGAACTCCCCCTCCCTTTTTTAATTCCGCTATTTGGTTTTGTTTCTTCTTCCCTAAGATTTTATTTCCTCTTTTATTACTAAAAGACTGGGAGACCGTATGCTTTTTGGTCTGTCTTCTTTTGGTAATTACCACGAAGTTTCCTTCATTGATAGATTTGTAATCTCGTAAATCAGAAACAAATCTATTAAAATGGATAAATGAAATAGAAAGCTTTCGAGTGAATAAATTTATTTACAACTGTTGAACAGTATTTTTATAAAAAAATAGTTTAACTATTTTTTTTTTGGGCAACTGATCTATTTATAAATCTAAACGTCATTACATAGTAGTAGAGAAGTTGTAGAGAGCAGACTTTGCAAGAGAGTCAGCAAACATGTTGTTCTCCCGGCTAACAAAAGACACGAAGAAAAAAGAAAAAGAAAAGGATAGAAATTCGATATCCATGAGAACCCCGAAAAAAGTCTTATATATACTGAAAAGATATTTTAAAAATAGTTTATTTAATTGCCGACAAAAAGAATATTTTATTTAATAGAATAAAAATATTTATTCATTGTAAAAAATAAATAAAAATGATATTTGTTTTTTTGCAAATTATTAAAAACGGAATTTTCATTAAAAAAAAAATCCCGCTCATAGGTCTGATCGTTTAACCGCTCTCAACGGGCGTCTGATCGTTTAACCGCTCTCAACGGGCCAATTCGGAAGATTCAAAAGGCTATCGAGATGGGCCTATATTATCAAGTATTCATCTATAAAGCCCTAATCAGACCAGGCCAACCCCGAAACAGCCTAGGATCCGATTACTCAATCCGACTCTAGAGTGTTCTTGCAATAACAAAACAAAACAACAATCCATCCAACGGTCACGATTAACTCGAAGCTTCAAGAGCAAAAAGATACCATTGCGCCTTTATATCAAACATTCGGAAGCAAACTAGCAAAGTGCCACTCTTCAAAGAGAAACCAGCAGATAAAACCTACTCCTCCCTTCCTTATCTCGAACAAACTCTCCGGCGGATATCTCCTCCACTTCTCCTTTGTTATACTGTACGGTGAGTGTCCTGTTTTCATATAGTGTTTGGTGTTGGACAAGAAGTATCAAGTATTGGTGCATGAGTGAAACTAGTATTTTGAAAAAACAAGCATCGATTTTTACATCTGGGTTTATGTTTTTTCTTGTATAGTTTGATTAGCTAATGCTATCTTGTTAGGTGGTTCATACAGTTTAACAGTGTCTTGTAAGTTGTCTGACTGTTTTGGTTTAACAATGTTTATCTGACTGTGAGAAGTGAACACAATGGCATCGACCTTCACTGCTACATCTTCACTTGGCTCCTTGGTTGCTGCTCCCATTGCCCCAAAGCTTTCTACAAGCTCATTTGGAAGGAGACAGAATGTGTGCCCAAGAAGATCCCGTCCTGCTGCGATTGTATGTGCAGCCAAGGAGTTGCATTTCAACAAAGATGGTTCTACCATTAAGAAACTTCAAGTGAGTATATGCGGCTATGATTAGGATTCATGATTAGGATTCGTTTCTTTTTCTTTTTTCTCTTTTTTTGGTTTGTAATTAACTCTGTGTTTTTATTAGACCGGTGTTAACAAGCTAGCCGACCTTGTTGGTGTGACACTTGGACCAAAAGGGAGAAACGTTGTTCTTGAGAGCAAGTATGGATCACCGAAAATTGTTAATGATGGTGTCACTGTCGCTAGGGAGGTATGGATTTGGTAAATTATGTTCATTTTAGTTTTTAAATTGGCTTTTGAAAGCTTAAGGTTTTTTTTTCTTGTGGTTAGGTCGAGTTGGAGGACCCGGTGAGAACATTGGTGCAAAGCTTGTCAGACAAGCAGCTGCAAAGACCAATGACTTGGCTGGTGACGGTACAACAACATCTGTTGTTCTTGCACAAGGCTTTATTGCTGAGGGTGTCAAGGTTAGCACATTCTTCCTTCAGCGTTTCTCTGATGTGAACTCAAAAGAACAGTTCAGTAATCTTTACATTTTGTTTCTTTTTTTCTATGCAGGTGGTGGCTGCAGGTGCAAACCCTGTATTGATCACTAGAGGCATTGAGAAGACAGCAAAGGCTTTGGTTCACGAGCTGAAGCTAATGTCTAAGGAGGTTAAATTTCTTCTTTTCTCTTTTGTGCTAAAGCTCTGTTTCGATCTCTCAAAAGTCTATGGTTATTGAAAATGTAGGTTGAAGACAGTGAACTTGCGGATGTGGCGGCTGTTAGTGCCGGCAACAACCCTGAAGTTGGAAACATGATCGCTGAAGCAATGAGCAAAGTAGGCAGGAAAGGTGTGGTGACACTTGAGGAGGGTAAAAGCGCTGAGAACCACCTTTACGTTGTGGAAGGCATGCAGTTTGACCGTGGTTATATCTCACCGTACTTCGTGACAGACACTGAGAAAATGTCTGTCGAGTACGATAACTGCAAGGTACATTTTTTTTTGTTTACAGCTACTGTAATGATGTTGTGATGATGATAGATAGACTAACGAAGCTTTCTGCTGTGCAGCTGCTTCTTGTTGACAAGAAGGTTACCAATGCAAGGGATCTTGTTGGTGTTCTAGAGGATGCTATTAGAGGCGGTTATCCGATTCTAATAATAGCAGAAGATATTGAACAGGAAGCTTTAGCTACTCTTGTTGTTAACAAGCTTAGAGGCACTTTGAAAATAGCAGCTCTTAAAGCTCCTGGATTTGGAGAGCGGAAGAGCCAGTACCTTGACGATATTGCCATTCTAACTGGAGGTAACTAATGTTTCTGTAACAAAACCTAGATGCTCTTTGGAATCATTTCACTGTTTTAATCTTGTTGGGGGGTTCGTGGGTGTAGCTACTGTGATAAGAGAGGAAGTTGGTCTTTCTGTTGACAAAGCTGGGAAAGAGGTTTTAGGCAACGCCTCTAAGGTTGTCCTCACCAAGGAGATGACGACCATTGTGGGTGATGGTAGCACACAGGAAGCAGTGAACAAGCGTGTCATACAGATTAAGAATTTAATTGAGGTATGTATGAGACAATCTGCAAACTATGTATATCACTTTATTATAATGCTAAGATAGCAATGGTTGATTGGATGTGCAGCAAGCGGAGCAAGACTATGAGAAGGAAAAATTGAATGAGAGAATTGCAAAGCTTTCTGGTGGAGTTGCTGTAATTCAGGTACGTATTTCCACATGATATTGTTTAATTTATACAACATAAGAACATGTTTAGTGATCCTAATTAGAGTTCTTGCATATTGGTTAAAGGTTGGAGCACAAACTGAGACAGAGCTTAAAGAAAAGAAACTAAGAGTTGAAGATGCTCTTAACGCCACAAAGGTGATTTTCTGAGATATAGAAGAGTCTGTTATTCTGACTACTCATGAACTATCTTTAAATATATGAGCTAACTGAGTTTCAGGCAGCGGTTGCGGAAGGTATTGTTGTTGGTGGTGGTTGCACTCTGCTTCGTCTAGCAGCCAAGGTTGATGCCATTAAGGATAGCCTTGTAAACGATGAAGAAAAGGTAAGGAGTTGAGTTTTGGGCACTTTACTTTCTCTGACTTAGCTTCTAACTAATTCTTGACTGTATAGGTTGGTGCAGACATCGTTAAAAGAGCCTTGAGTTACCCTCTGAAATTGATAGCAAAGAACGCTGGTGTCAACGGAAGCGTTGTCAGCGAGAAGGTAACTGATATAACGTTAAAGCTCCAGTCATGTTACAGCTCTTTATCTGAGTAAGTTGCTTGACAAAACGTATTTATATTCATCACAGGTGCTAGCTAACGATGACGTAAAGTTCGGTTACAATGCTGCAACGGGGAAGTATGAAGATCTGATGGCTGCAGGAATCATCGACCCCACAAAGGTCAGTTTTTCACAAATATAACACACTGTTTGCTGAACCATTTGTTGAGATCTGAACGTGAGTGAGTTCAATGCAATTTTTCAGGTTGTGAGATGTGTTTTAGAACATGCAGCTTCCGTTGCAAAGACGTTCTTGATGTCCGACTGTGTGGTTGTGGAGATCAAGGAGCCAGAGCCAGTTCCTGCTGGCAATCCAATGGACAATTCAGGTTACTCCAAATACTCTGATTCCATTGACGGTAAGCTTGGACGATAGCATAAAAAAAAAACTCTCTGAATCTCTTTGACTTTGTCTTGTTTCAGGATATGGATACTGAGATAGAGCAGCCTGATTTGCCTTTGAAGAGGAGATATGAATGAACATTCCGAAATGAGAGTTAGCTCACCGGGATACCGATTACTTTAGCTTGCAAACAAAACTTATGTGCTAAGTGTAATGATTTTTTTGAACAAGAGCATTATGTGTACGTTAGATATCGAATTTGGAATCTTTTGAATAAATTGTGTCAGTGTTGTTCTTCACAGTGTTGACGTCTTAAACGGTAAGATTAAACAAGTGTAGTAGAAACATATCTTTTTTTACAATTCTAAAACCGTAACCAAATGCTATCAAGTTATATATGGAATCATCATATAACCTCAAGCAAGCAATTGTAGATTGGCTGATGAAAACAACTGCAAATTCTACCATATGTACTACCTTAATCTATACTTTTCCCAACGCCAAAGCCACAAGAGGAACAGGCTGAATCTCCAGCGAGCTTCTTCACCTCTCACCATCGGGCAAAAAACTAAACTCAACTGATCACAAAATGATGCAAACACAGCTTTGTCGCCATCATATCTGATATCATCTTTCTTCGCTGCGAGTAAAATGAAGAATCAATCATACAATGCCAATCAACTAAACATTACTCAAAAGTTTCATCAAGAAACCAGAGAAGAAGATGCAAGCAAATATCGACTAACACCTACACGGATCTCAGCATTAGCTTTTTCTCCCCATCAAATCCACCCACTGTACCTTCTCCTCTCCTCCTCCATTCTCTCACCAACTGCTGAGTCTAAAGCCTCCTTCTTGAAACTGCTTTTCAGGATGATCTCCCCCATGAGTTTGACCCTCATCTTCTCTTGTTTCTCCTCAAGGGTGCAATCTTCGACCTTCTCTATAGCACAATCTTCTTTTCTAACCTCATTCAACAAACCATCAACATCTTCTACATGTGCATCAACATAATGATCATCATCAACAACAGTAGTAGTAGTGGAAGAGACACTCCAGGCGTGTTCTCCAATCTCAGCGACCCTGATGCATAGATGTGAGTAGAAGTAGAAGGCTTAGAGAAGCAGATGAAAGAAGGGCACTGGATCTTACACAGCAAAACCCTCATCAAAACATATGTTGGTTCTTTGAAACACCAGATCACTAATCTTGTCTTTGATAAAAGGTACAAACGTGCCGAAAGAAAACAGTTATGATTTCTGAAAAGAACAAAACAGCAGCAAGGGGGTGTTGGAGGAAGAGTGTTAATAACCACAGTATATAAACACTCCTCTTCAATAGAATCCAAAGACCTTAAATATACGTTGATCAGATGAGAAACAGACAAAAGTACAGGGACCATGTTAGTAAAAGGACAGATTCCAATTGATGAGATCACAGTCATCAGTTTTTACTGTTGTTCCTGATTGTTTCACCCATCAATGTCGTAAACATCACATGTTTATTTATTTTTATTTTATTTTTGGCAACCCTCACATGTTTATTTATTCGGCTTATAGTGGCTTTATGTGAAGAGTATCTGCAATATGCTATAAGTAAGATGAGCATTATCTATTGCTAGATCCAACAGAATGGTTCTACACACTCAAATGTTGCATTACAATTCTGCAATGGTGGATGTCAACCATTGTCTAGATTCTGTATACTACAATTCTCAAATGTTGCATTACTTTTGTGTGTATTATTGTATGTCTCTGTATCAGGTACTCATCAAGAAAAATAATCACTGAGTTTATTTTGCTATCTCTAAACGCGTTTGTACACCTGCTTCTTACAACTTTTTGCTGGAAAAATAATCAAAAAGATACATAAGAGATGGTAAAGGTACAAACATGCATATTACCATGGGTTCTACTGTTAAATTTTCAGAACAGGAAACGCAATGACGTCTCATATACTCGCGGAGTTTGTCAACAGCATCACTAGCCTATCGATTCCAAGCCCCTTCAGAGAGAAACAACGAAACAATAGCAGTAAAACTGATATAAGTACTTGACCATACAAGTTGGTTTATGTTTTTGACTCTGAAATTTTACTGTGTCGTAACGAAGAAAGATATAATAGTACCATTCCAGAAGCCGGAGGCATTCCGTATTCGAGGGCAGTGAGGAAGTCTTCGTCAAGGGTCACCTCATAAGAATCATCATCATCATCATCCTCTTTCTTTGTGTTTTGTTCAGCCGCTGCTCGCTTTGCGTTATGCTGCTTCACTTGCTCTTCCAACCGCGTCCTCTACCATATTTGTAACTCAAATCAATTATATGACCCAGTGTAGTACACAAAAATAACTAAAAAACCGATCATGTACTATGTTAAGAAGACACAAAACTGTGGGAATATACTATGTATTATTGTGGAACATGATTATGTACTTTCAGTTCCAGGCTGGGGGAGGTGACTTCTTTGCTTCCTCAGAAATCACCTTAATATATTCTTTGTTCATTTCTTTCCCGTACCATCTTCTTATATCGCCTTTCCTCCTCGTCGTTTTAATGTAGCAATCAACCTGAGTCACAGTACAAACATGTAGTAAGCAAAAGAGACGGAGACAACTAAAACAAAATCTTGTCTAGTGCATCTTTAGGCTGCAAATTAATGGGCCAAAACAAAAGGCCCAATCTGTAAACCACATGGATACAGACAGCGAGACCTATAAGTAACGTGTTCCTCTACCAACCCTAAACTCAGAGCTGCGTTTTCTTCTTCCTTCGATTCTTCTTTTTTTTTTTTTAAGTTACTTTTGCAAAATGAGGATAGTGGGTGCAGTGATGATGGGTTTATGTAATCTCGTTAATCTGAAATATTTATTGAGGATAAATACTTCCCCAACCATTCATTCAAATCCTGAGCACCTTTCCTCTTTGTTTTAATCTTAATATATTGCTCTCGACTTTGCACATAGTTCTTCTTGGAAGCTTTTAGATTCATTCTAAAAATGTGGTTTCGAAGATTTATTTGTGCATATACTAAAGATCCTATCTGCTTGAGTAATCTCTCTGTTATATGTTAACTATAGAGGAACGCTCCAATGTTATAGGATCACATCTGTTTAAACAGAACAGTTCCACTAACTAGTTCTTGATAAGAAATATTTAAACTTCGAGTTATTGAACACGTCTAAACTCAATAGTAAATCAAAGACAATACATTACGAAGAAGATATAGTGCATGAGATGCAATGGGACTTTTTACTACTTTACATGAATCAATGAACGTAAAGCAAATGATCTATTTCAAGAATTACACAAGCTATAGTCAAGAATTATCCAAGGATCTGGAATCTATCTCAAGAAATTACAATTAAAAAAAAACAATGTCTGATCCAAAGTAAACCTAGCCAACAGAATCCGTGAGGGTAAGATAGAAAGTATCTGGAAGCGTACGGCATAAGGATAAAAAAGTTTATTCAGAGAATCCAAAAGAACCCTAGCCAAAAGAATGCATCAGTATTTCAAATAGCTTTAAGAAAAACATCACAAAAACCAAATCTTTTGAGCAACGCTAAGGTACCATATAATGTATTAAAAAGCCATAAGTGTTTGGCCATCTCTCAAGGTACTACAAAACCCAAGAGAGCCACCACACAAGCTAATAATATATAAAAATTACAAATCTTTCGGTAACTGAACAAGAAGATATACACACTTGGGAGTGAATTCCTTCTTTGAGAAATGGGAGTAAATACAGTCCCACTGGAGTTTGTTTGTTTGAGACTCACTCACAAGACTGTGTTGATGTGAAGTGCTTTGAGTAGAGAGGTTGCCATTTGCTTCACAAGAACTTGGCCTCCTGAACGTTG
>NW_026615691.1:0-42670 GCF_000801105.2 Raphanus sativus
TTCTTAACAGATTTTGTTATAACCAAAAATAAACTTTTTTTGTAACAACCAAAATTAAACTTTATATTTATAATAAGAATTTAATTACTATTAATATTTTTATGAATTATTAATATTTATAGAAATTGTATATATTTGATAGATTATGACTTTTATACAATATTTTATCTCTATTTTAATAGAGTAAATATTCATTAAATGTTTTAGGATTATTTGGAAGCTCATATTGTGCAAAAATATGTTCTGTTGACCAAGACATTAAGAAAAAAATTTGATTAGACTAATTATATTGACAATATATTTTATTGTCTTTGACCCACTAATCACGTTGTATAAATAGATACTACACCCAAGAAATTATAGTCATCTCCACTAAACATATAAGTAGGACAATAAAAAATTAAATGGAGAAAATCTCAGCATTTCTTGTCGTCCTCTTCCTGGTCTCGTCATGTAAGCACTATCCGTTTAATGATCTCGATATTTGATATGTTACATCCTTAATATGTCTAACTGTTTTGGTGTGTACATGAATGATTAACAGGCATGGTGAAAGTGACTGTGACAATGCCTGTGATAAAATGTCAAACAGATGAAGATTGTGTGAAGAAGATTGGAAGATGTAAATTAGGCGGGCTGCCAATTTGCCTCCACTATTTATGTAGCTGTTACCATGAAATGCATACTCCTTCATCGACAACCTCCAACTCTTGATGATCTTCATATATATATTCGTGTTGATTTGAATAATGAAAAGGCTATATGTATATATACATATATAACTTTTTCATTGTTATCTTCTCTCCATGAATCGTCCTTCTGCAATTTATCTCTATAAATAAGTTATAACTAATGTCTTACTTGGCTTTGGACCGCTGTTTTTCTTTTCCAGTTTGATTAAATAACACCGATGTTGTATTACATCTTTCAATTAGAAAAGTAATTTGTAATGGTATTTAAGCTTCTGGTATGTCAGTTAAAGACCAGAAGCCATCACTTGCAAATTTGCAATGTACGTTAGAGATGCATGCATAGCTTTATAGAGAAAATCTTTATTTGTGCGCCTCCCAAGTACCGAAGTCTGACATTGACGCTCTAAAGTCTGAACTTCGATGTCCTTGCGAGATGTCAGATACACTTCAGTAAGAGCTAAATCATGTCACGAGTGAGCATCAGAGTTGCTGGCTCGCTTAGAAGAGATCAATAAAGAACTCGCTTCATCAAAGCGTTTGCAGGTTCGGTTAAGACTAAGAGAGCATGCATCACATATAAAGGATAAGTTAGCATAAAATTTAAATTCCGAGATAAGAATTAGAAAACAAAAAGAGATGTAATTTGAAAGATCAGTCTCATTTCCTCGTTGAAACTCCTAATTATAGAACGTAAACCTCAAGAAAAAATTAGGGCAAAGGAGTTTTGTGATAACCTACAAAAACAGAAAGGGTGAAACATATCAAGAGGAAGATATTAGGTGTTATAGTATCATCGCTGAAGATTCATCATTCGTGAGAAACTACGTACGGTCCGTTACCGTCAACGGCTGCTATAGTGGGCTTGCGATCGTCTAACATGCACTGCTCATCTCCAATTAATGTATGAGAAGAAAGAGTTCTACTGGATATATATATTGGAAGATAAGATGTGTATCATGCTAACCAACTGTTAAAAACAGTTGAAATCCAATTACGAAATGTAAAATATATGATTTATATAATATTCTTCAGTTTAAACTTCACAGTTTTATACGGACTTCGTTTCATAATTGGATTTAATAGTTTGTAACAGTTAATCCGCAAAAAATATATTTCTTGCTTTCAATATATTTCTAATCAACTCCTTAGCTGATATCATACCGACACGATCCAACATAGTAATGGTGCAAGTTAACTGAAACTCTCAACATTTATGGTATATGAGAGATACAAAGACTTACAATTAACTAACTGTAGGATTCTTTGGAAACTTAATAATCACTGGCTGTAGAAGACTATTTTTTTTGTTGACAAGACAGTAAGGAAATACTTTGATTATTGACAAATTAATTGCAATGTATTTACTTGTCTTCAATCCACTAATCATGTTGTATAAATAGATGTTACACCCTATGAGTCCATAAACATCTCCATTCAAACACATAACAATATAAGAAATTAAATGGAGAAAATCTCAGCATTTTTTGTCATCCTTGAAGATGCAGATTTCTAAGATGTTCTGTATTAGTTCGTGAAGTATTAAAGGAGGTACTACAGACGTGTCTCATGAAGATGAAACTGAATGGTAGATTGAGTTTTGTGATGTGCGTGAACTTGATGAGCTTGGAAAAGGAAAGAAGATATGTGTTTAAAGACATATGGACGTTTTCCATAAAGTAAAAAGGAGTTTACTTGAAGATGAAGTTTTTCATTAAGGTAAATGGAAAGTTACCTTATATGTATTGGAAAAATTTGGAGAGCAAGTGGAAGACTTGGAGAGCAAGTTGAAGACGTAAAGAACAAGTAATGGTCTGCTATATAAGGAGGGACGTGCCTCATGAGAAAGCTAGACCTCATTGAAGAGAGAGAGGATCTCATTGTATATTGGTGTATCTGCTTGGTGTCGAAGCAATGTTTGTAGTAGATGTCGATGGAGTCTGATGTGGACTTAGTTTGGTGTCATTGGTGTTGACGCTTTGTGTGATGGAGTTAGCCATCGTGTGTAGCTCATGGTGAGCTGTGTGTGTGCTTGGAGGATCAAGCGTTTTGTGTCACTGGTGTGCGTTGGGTGCTGACGTACTTGGTGAAGTACTTCCGAGAAGTGGAAGATCGAAGTATAGACTCAGGAAGAGTTTAGCAGAGGAGGTTTCATTGAAGAGGTCTGTGAAGATTGCAGCTGTAGAAGACAGTGTGCTCTGGCGTGTCCGGATGGGATCCGTTGTATTCCTAATCTTTGTAGATTGCTCCTTAGAAAAGAGTGGTAGATACTCGTGTGTGTTGTACCATATAGCAATTGTAGGTTACTCCTTGTTCTAAGTCAATGAAATCTGGACGAGGTCTCGAGGATGTAGGAAACGAACCCCGTTAACAAACTTTGTGTCTATTTTACTTTCTGCACTAGTTTCTCTGCCCTCACTACATTAACAATCCTCTTCCTTGTCTCGTCATGTAAGCATTATAACTTTTATGATCTTGATCATTCGATATGATATATCCTTAATTGGTATATAGTTTTGGTGATCTACATGAATGATTAACAGGCATGGGAATGTGACTGTTCCAATGCCTTTGATAATATGTCAAACAGACAAAGACTGCTGAATCATGGACTCCTAAGATGTGAGGACTAAGGGAAGATGCCAATATGCCTCCACGATTATTGTGGCCCCTATAAAACTTCTTGCTTCGAACCCTCATTCATCAACGACCTCTAACTCTTGACGATCTTCAAGAGTTAAATATGTATGCATAACTCTTTCTTCGTTATCTTCTCCCCATGTATCCAATATGCAATGTATCTCTATTACTAACTAGGAGTTTTCATCTACCATAGTGCAGTAATTTTTAATTTAAATTATATTTTAAATAAAATCTATTAGTATTATTATATTGTATTATTTTCTTATCAATAGTTTAATATAAATTGATTTAATTAAACATAAAATTAAGATAAAAATATTTCTGTTTATTTTAAATTGTATTTTAGAATATGTATGTATATATTTAAAATTATAATCTTAGATAGATTTCCTATCTATTTTTGGTTAAATGTATTAAATAAACTTGTATAAAATTAAAACAAAATTGGTATAAAAATGTATAATTATCAAAAATTAAAAAAAAAAAAATTTATAATATTTATAGATTTATAAGAAACTAATTATTTTACAACTAAAATTTTATAATTGTTTTTCTAAAATTGAATAATTCTTTGAAATTTAAGTAAAATTTAATTATATTTATTTTAATGATGATGAATGACTTATTACCATATTTTAATTTTTTATCAAAAATATAAATCAGCATTAAAGATAGTAAATGAATTATTATCATATTCTTCAAGTTTATTAAAAATATAAATTAACATAATGTGATTTTCTATGTTATATTTAATCATAAGTTATGTCATCAATTTTAGTAGATATGTTACATTTGTTTTGTGAAAATAATGGTATAGAAGACATGTGATAAATCACTTTTCAAATAATGTCTAGTTGAAAACTATGATAGCTATGCTTTAATAAAATAATGATGCCTATTGACATGGTTTTAGCTCTATTAAATGAACTAAATAACTAAAACCACTCATTTCTAAATAAGACGCTATTTTTTATTTATAAAGCTGCAAAACTCAGTAAATTCTCAGTAAATACATCTTTTTGAAAAATTTAAGAAATGGTTAGATCTAGACGGACAACAAGGAACAAGGAGAAAGGCTTAGCTTACAAAAAAAAAAAAAAAAAAAGAAGGAGAAAGGCTAAGCTAAAAAATGAGACTGCATGGGGACACATGCAAGCACGCTCAGATGTAGTGTGGTCATATTCCCCGGATAAAGATCTGAACCGGTATTTATCCAAAAAATCGGGTTTTGGATCGGATCTAAATACAAAAAAATACCCGATCGGATAAAATTTTAAATTAGTTTGAGTATCGGATCGGATCGGATAATATCCGAGATCCATACGGGTACACAGATATACCTGACTTAAATCTTAGTAAATGTATGTTTTTTTAGTTTGGAGTTTAAACTATAGTTTTATTATCTTAAAATGTTATGATTTTTTAATTTGGAGTTTAAACTATGGTTTTTCAAATTGTTAAGAACTAAAATAAACGTAGTAACTAACATAACACAAAAGTTTTCTCAATTCAACTTTTAATACATTGAATTTTGTTTGATGTTGAATTAAGAGTTGAGTTATCAATTTTTTCAAAGGGGTAACTCAGAATTCTGATTTAATAATAACACATTCTAACTAAAACGTTAACTCAGAATATTGAAACTGACTCGTGATCGATAATATTTTTGAGTTACACTCTTAAGTCAAACTTAATCAGTTCTAACTCATGTCACTAATCAAAACCATACTGTTACAAATAATATTTTTTGTTGACCAAGAGAATAAGGAAATCCTTCGATTATTGACCGATCATGTTCTATAAATAGATAATACACCCTATGAATCTGTAATCATCTCCATTCAAACATACAAATAGGACGATATAAGATAATCAAATAAACTAAATGGAGAAAGTCTCAGCATTTTTTATCATCTTCCTCGTCTCGTCATGTAAGCATTATATGTTTTATGATCTCGAATAATCGATATATATGTCTAATAGATTTTTTTTGTGGGGTACGTGAATGATGAATAGGTATGGTAGAAGTGACTGTTACAACGACGTACTTGAAACTGTGTCGAACAGACCAAGATTGCGTGGACTATAAATTTCCAAATTGTGCGAGCACAGGGAAACCGCCAATTTGCATGAACAATTATTGTTGGTGTCATAATAAAAGGCTTCCTGCTTCCACCGGTCCTTTATTGACGACCACCTCCAACTCTTGATAATCTTCATGTTGATTTTGATAAAGAAAAGACAATAGAAAAAATATATATAAAACTTGTTCATCGTTATCTTCTAATAACTAATGGCGATGTTTTAATAATATAATGCTGCCGCCTACTCACATGGTAGGAGCTCTATTAAAAGAAATAAAAACACTCGTTTCTAAGTACGACAATAAACTATAAGAAGCTGCAATCTCTGCAAATTCTCAAATCTAAATACATCGTTTTAGAAGATTAAAGAAATGATTAGACCTTGACATATTTTCAACTAGATTCTCCAAATAGAAAAAAAATGTTTGGTCATTAAATAATTATTCTTGTTTTTTTCTTGATATTAGATTTTTACAAATCATTTTAACACGAACAGTTAGAATCCTGAACTAAGTAATCTAAAAACAAAAAGAGACGTAATTAATTTGAAAGATCACTCTCATTTATTCGTTCAAAGGTTCGAGCAAAAAGAATTTTGTGATAACCTACAAAAAAAAAACAGAAAGAGTGAAACATATATAGAGGAAGATCGTCGCTGGAGATCTATCATCATGAGAACTCAGTGAAACCTACGGATCCGTTCCCATCATCGTCAACCGCTACTATCGTGCGTTGCAATCGTCTAACGTGCACCGCTCGTTTCCAATGTATAGCTGAGAACGGAGGAGCTCTCCTCAACAGGGTTTTGGTTCAATATATATAAATTGTACCGGAGTAACTGAAAGTCTCAACATTTTGGTATATGAGAGACACAAAGACATTCAGTTCACTAATTGTGTTAGTATTCAGGCTTTATTAGCTTCACTTCATAATCTGATTTTCACGGTGTCCGTTACAGTTTGTCCCCAAAATACTCGTCTTACTGTCCAATATATCTCCAGTAAGCTTAATTGTCAACTGAGATTACATTTATCCAACATGATTTTATTTAGTAGTAATGGTGGCAAAGTAATTGAAAGTCAATTTTGGTATATAAGAGATATATACAAAGACTTTAAATTCACTAATTGCGTTAGGATTATCTGGAAACTCATAATCACAGATTCACAGGCTGTACAAAGACAATTTTTGTTGACCAAGACAGTTAGGAAATACCTTTCACTATTGACTAATTATATGGCCAATGTATTTACTTGTCTTCAACCCGCTAATGATATTTGTATAAATAGATGGTACACTTATGAATCCATAATCAGCTCCCATCAAACCTATAAGTAGGACAATATAAAAATTGGAGAAAATATGTCTAATAGTTTAGGTGTGTACATGAATGATTAACAAGCATGGTGAAAATGACTGTGCCAATGCCTTTGATAATATGTCAAGCAGACAAAGGCTGTCTCAAGTTTGGACTCCCAAGTTGCGAGGACACAGGGAAGAGGAAGATGCCAATTTGCCTCCACATTTATTGTGGCTGTTACCATGATAATGCAGTTTCTTAGCAGAAAAATGTAAAAACAAAAAAATGTCAAAATCATGAGTTAAGAACTCCAGCTAAGAAACCGAGATTAATCATGCTTTAAAGACCAGAAGCCAACGCTTGCAAGTTTTATACGTTAAAGATGCATAGCTTTATAAGAAAATTTTATTTGCACTCAAAGTCTTAAAGTACAAGTAAGCATCAAAGCACTTTTGACTTGATCCTATTGATGTGAATATGCCAATACGGCAATGATTCCAATACATATAGAACATTATGGTATAGATAGTTTAACAAACTACATGGAGTTATGCATTAAGAGGATAAATCAAGGGCATTTGGGTCCACCGAGCTGAGTCTTCCAGTTATTGTAACAAGGACAGACTTGCTTGTTGCCATAAGTACCTGGAGGCACACACAAGCACTTGGCACAACATTTGTTACAGAAGAACAAACATGGCTTCTTGTATTGTGTATTCGAGCATCTATCTCCACACCGTGGCCCACACTCTAGTACAGTAAATTAAAAAAATGGATTTAAGTTCGCATTCAGCGCAAACAATTTATTGAAAACTAGGCTAGTCATTAATTGGTTTACCTTGGGGTTGAAGACTGCCTTCAGTAGTACCGTACTGTCAAAATCAACAAGAAGGTTCAAAGGGAGTCAAAAGGGGGTTGTGTGGATTTCATGAAACTCTTTTTAGTGAGTAGTGAAGCCGTAGAAACTCACTTGGGAGCTATTGTGATGCGGTGGTTGCGGTTGGGACTGTGGTGGATGTGGTTGTGGGGCAGGAGACTCCAGGTGTATTGGCTGTAATCAAGACGTATGAAAATAATACAAAGTTTGATGATTTTGAAGAATTGGAAAAAAAAAAAGTAATTACGTCGATCCTAAATAGAAGAGTGCTAAAATTCCAATGTTACTTCTTTTTTTTTTGATCAAATTTAACATTTTATTTTTAAAAAAAGTAGAAGAGTGTTCAAACACTTACATGCATTTGAGCAGTCAGACCAAGATGTAACATAACGATGGAGAGAACAATGGTGTTAAGATTAGTTGCCATTTTAGATAACAGAAACTGACTGTAAAGAAGCTCACGTATTTTCTTTTGCAGACTAAGCTCACTATTAATATGAACAAGGATATATGAGTGAGGACATATATATAGTCCAATTTCCAAAACAAAATTCTTAAAACATATTTCTCCTGTTATTGATTATTTTTGGCAAACTAAATCGCGGTTTATGCATATAATGGAATAAATATATTGATCAAAAGTGGTACAAATATAGACTTCATGTTTCCAATCTTGTGCATGTGAAGGAGAGCGAGGAGCAAAAGTTGTGATAACGAACGTATCACATGTGTGTTGTTGCTGCTTTTAGTCCTATCTCTTTCTCGTGACTCCAGTTTTTTTTTTCCATTCAAGTTAAAATTCGTCATTTTTGTTATTTCAAGGAATTTGGGCCTCTTGGAATTTGGGCCTTAGGTTCAGTCCGGAGCCGTTCTTATGGGCTCCAAGTTTTAATAAAACTTGGTTTGGTTTTTGGAATAGTTCTTGTCGGAAGGAAAAAAAAGAACTCTGTTTCTGAGCGTAAAAAAATATAAAAAGATGATTAATATATGGCTTTAAATTAAGGAGGATGACGCAGACGATTCGAAAATCAAGGTAGGTGGTGGTGGTGGTGCAGAGTGGAGCTGTCGTCTTTCTCCCTTTTCGGCAATGGCTGCTGAGTGGTGAGTGAGCCCCCCACTAACCCTAAAACACATCATCCTTCCTGATTTGTTTTAGCATTCCACAAATACTGGAAGCGACCTGATATACGTTGCAATAAGAAGAGCCACACAAATTGTTCGACTTTACTGATTGAAGCTTTTCCATGGTTGGTGTTGGTCTCTCTATCCTTCTATTACTTAGATTGAATCTATTGGTGTTCCTGTCTTTATAGGTGTGACTGTACCTCTTTTTATAGGTTTTCTATTTTAGATTTTATCTATGTAGTTTTCTCGAATCTTAGCATCCCTAATTGTTGATGCTTTGAGAATGCTTTAAAGTAGAGAACTTTACTTGTATCAGAAAGTTTGTGAAGTGCTCTTTAGAAAACTTAAGAGGTGTGTTCTGTTTTTTCTTCTTTTTTTTTTTGATGCAATCAATCCAAGTGATTTTATGCTGACTTGACTTGTTAATTGGATTTCAAATATGCCTTTTTTGTTGTTGTTATAGGGACCCTTTGGGCTTTTTTGAGTTTTGAGACTGAACAATGTTAATGAATGGAAAACAAATACTGTGTTATTCTGGTTGTAGATTTGACGTTCCCTGATGCTCATTTATGTGAACGGGTTTCTAAAGTGCGGAGCACCTCTAGTTCCATTCTTTTCTCACAAAAGAGAATCCTTCTTCACTAAACCAACGCCTGGATCTTACAGTTTAACTCCATCCCCTCGGGATCGTCTTTATTTCAACAGTAGTAAGAATATACACCATTCACTTGCTTACTCTTGTTTCATACCTGGAGACAAGTGTTCTTATTGTTCTGTTGGCGTTTCTAGGTCTTAGGTACTCAAGCAAAGCAGTACAGGTCGTGGAGAATTCTGCCACTGATATGGGTGCGAAGGAAGAGAAGGCAGATAGTGCAGCTTTGACTTCTTATGATGATGCCATGGACGCGCTCTCCACTCTTATTTCTCGTCGACGTGGCGACCGCTCACCTACCATAGGAAGTCGTGACAAGCTTGAGCAAGTCGTCTCATATCTCAAGGTGATGATGATACATCCATTTACACAGTCAACATTTTCTTTGTGGTGCTTTCTAAAATAGGCATAACATCAAATTAAATAAAACAGAAAATATACAACGCCTACTGAGAATATTTTCAATACATAAGTGTGACATGAATGTTATGTAACTTTCTCTAAATACTGAAAGTTTTGGTTTTTGACAATACAGATTTTGGGCCTGGAGGATAAAATAAAAGAACTGAAAGTTATTCATGTCGCAGGAACGAAGGGAAAGGTAGGTTGTATTTTTACTTTTGCTGCTTATTACAGGTCCTGGAATTTCAAAACTTAACTTGAAATTGTTAGCACTAGATTTTATGTGAGATAATATTGTTTCCAATTTTGAGTAGTTAGCACTTAAAAGATAAACTCAGATCATTTGGTGAGTCAACTATTTGTCCTGATTATCATGGTGATCCATAACTATACCTTATGCGTATGGAAGTAATATTCATGTGTTTCAGGGTTTCCATAAGCAGCTTCTGGTTTTATTTGTCTTGACTTTGAAATTTGTGTATTTATTTATCAGGGCTCAACATGTGTCTTCTGTGAGGCAATATTACGTAACTGTGGGTTTCGAACAGGATTGTTTACATCTCCTCACCTGATGGATGTGAGGGAACGATTCCGAATAGATGGGTGAGTTCATCAGTATATTGATGTTCAATGCTACATGAACACCGAGACCTATTTGAAATGCTGTTTCTCTTTTCCAGCTTGGATATATCTGAGGAAAAGTTTCTGCAGTATTTTTGGGAATGTTGGAAGTTACTGAAGGTAAAATACTCTTTCTTTCAGTATGCAGTGCTTTTGGTTCCAGTATGAGATGTATGACTGGATATTAACTACGCTGTAGATTATGAGCAAACAATTGTGAGCTTCTTATTTGCAGGAGAAAGCTGTAGATGGTGTTACCATGCCTCCTCTTTTTCAGTTCCTCACAGTGTTGGCATTTAAGATTTTTGTTTGTGAAAAGGTACATCACTGATCAAATACATTGCACTGATACCTTATGTATCAGGCTAAAACTAAATGTTCATTTTCCTGATAGGTTGATGTTGCTGTCATTGAAGTTGGACTTGGGGGGAAACTTGACTCCACAAACGTTGTAAGCATCTTTTGAGATTCTTATGTTCTGAGTTTACGTCTATTTATTTAATGTTGGACATCTGTTTTCTTAAAATAGAAAAAAAATGTGAATTACAGATTCAAAAGCCTGTTGTCTGCGGCATTGCTTCTCTTGGGATGGATCATATGGATATATTGGGTATATGCCAAACTGTTTATTCTTAGAGCCTCAGGCAAATGTTTTTTTTTCATTCTAACGCTTTACTTTGCTAACTCTAATTTCTCAATGCTGATTCAACACAGGACATACGTTAGCTGACATTGCTTTTCACAAGGCTGGGATTTTCAAGGTACCCTTCTGACTTTATAAGCTATTTCGAGTATATTTTGTTTTTAAGATTTCCAATTGTGGATTCATGTTAGATATTCTCTGATTTGCTCTGTTTTCTTGTAATGCTAATGAAAGCCTCAAATCCCGGCCTTCACAGTACCACAACTCTCTGAAGCAATGGAGGTTCTTAAAGAAACAGCTAATAATCTTAAGGTAGGTAACTTATAGTTTATAGATTTTGTCTATCATACTTTCTCCAAGTACTCCCACGATTAGGTCTGTTAATTAATGTACAAAAATTTATTTCTGATTAAGTGTATATCGAATAGTCAAGCAGTCTCAGAATGTGTATTAGTGAGTGGGATCAATATAAATGGGAAGGGTAATCATGTGGTTGTGGGAGAGTTTGGTTGTGCTCCTTGGTGTTGTTGATTGTCAGATTTTGGAAGTAATGCAGTATATGGTTTCAAGCCTTATGGTCTTGTGTTTCGTCTGTGGTTTAGTTATGATGTTATGAAAACCGAATTACAAGGAACAAATTCAAAATGATGTTTAACCTGCGTTGCAGGTTCCTCTGGAAGTAATAGCGCCTCTTGATCTTAAAAAGTTGGATGGAATTGAACTTGGCTTGTCTGGGGATCATCAGCTTGTAAATGCAGGTCTTGCTGTTTCTCTTTCAAGATGCTGGCTTCAAAGAACTGGGAACTGGGACAAGATATTTCCAAATGTTGGTCATTAAACCTTTATCAAAACTTCTAATGGCTTTATTGTCTGAATCTTGTTTTGTCCTTTGGGGTTTTTATTAACAGGGAAGCAATGGAACTGATATGCCGGTGGCGTTTTGCCGTGGTCTTGCAACGGCACGTCTTCATGGGAGAGCCCAAGTTGTTCACGATATAGTATCAGATCAAAAGGACTCGTCTGGCTCGTTGAGAACTCCATGCGGTGATCTGATCTTTTACTTGGATGGAGCTCACAGTCCAGAGAGCATGGAGGCTTGTGGCCGATGGTTCTCTTCTGCAGTCAGAGGAAACAAAAGCTTGCCCACTCCTGTCAACGGCTACAGGAGAAATGGGGAGTTTGGTAGAGACTTAAACAGAGTCTCCAAGCAGGTAACAATTGCTTGTGAAAATTTTGTATTTGATACTTTGATCTGACTTATGAAGACTTCTTCTGTGTTAATAGATTCTTCTGTTCAACTGCATGGAAGTGAGAGACCCTCAAGTTTTACTTCCAAAGCTTGTCACCACTTGCGCTTCCTCAGGTAGTCTGAAACCAAATTATACTCATGTTTTGTAGTTTTTAATATTTTTTGGTGCATGAAACACTTTCAGGCACTCATTTCTCAAGAGCACTGTTCGTTCCGACCATGTCAACCTACAACAAAGTCATTTCAGGTGCATCAGCAATTCCTTTAGATACACGTAGGAAGGATCTGACTTGGCAATTCAGACTACAGAAACTCTGGGAGAGATCAATCCAAGGAACAGATACTGCGCTTGACCATACACTGAACCCTGATGGAATAACTTCTTTGCCACCTCATGATTTCCTGTGTGGAGATGCACCTCATTGCGGTGGACCTGCAGGGGGGACACACATCACTTCGAGCGCTGTAATGCCTTCACTTCCGTTGACCATAAATTGGCTACGAGATTGCGTACGCCGAAACCCTTCGCTGAAACTAGAGGTAAAGTCAAAAGCTATATTCATCATCTACTTCAAACTCTTTAGAGTAAAACAGAGGATTAACTTCTCTGGTATTGTCTTCTTCTTGTGTTTTTCTTTTCCATGCAACAGGTTCTGGTCACAGGATCGCTACATCTTGTTGGAGATGTACTCAGATTGTTAAAGAGATGATTATTCTTTTTACCAAATCTGAAAAAGGCCTCCTTAAAGAGTAATCTTACAGAGGGTCCAATTGTTTCTATACATCACTTTGTTTTCTCATAATTACCAATTGATTTTTTTTTTTAGTCAATTTAGCTTATTAACATGAGAAGGCTCATCTAAGCTTTGTATTATTCTGTTGCACAATTTTATATTTGCTCTCATGTCTCTAACGTTGCATATCGACCATGAGTTGAACTGTTGATAATGACTGGACAAAATGATGAACATATGAAATATTTAGTACTAAAACAGAATGGATATTTACATCAAAAACTAAATTGTAATAGTTATTTAAAATACAAAAAAAGTTTGATTTTACCAACATGATTTAGGGAAAAAGCTATATTTTTGTGAATTTGAGATTTTAAAGGGAATTTGTTTTAATTAAAAACATGTTATAAATAGATGTGCTCAAGGAGTGAAAGAACCCAAAGGAATACTTCACTTGAAACCCATAAACTATTGTTCGAACGAACAATTGATGATAGACGGAAAGAAACGACGTTGATTTGATGCATCCATAAGTAGACACTGACATGTTTTTTATACATCGCTTTGTATATTCTGTTACACTTTCAAGATTTAAATTTGATTTTCGTCTCATGCATTTCGACCATGAGCTGAACTGTTCAACGTATGACGAAATGTGGAATTACTTAGGTAGATTTATCAATGCCAACTAAACCATTGCGTTAGTTAGAGTTAAACTAGTTTAATTAGTTGTGTTGAAGACAGGGCGTTTACTTGAATAGTTGAATGCGAGTAGTAAATGGTCTTGGAAACCAGTATTCTTCTCCCTCCACTATGGGAACTTTGCTTTGGAAGCCACTAGAGATGCCTATCATAAGCCTATAGGCTTTGAAATTAACCGGGACAAGCACTCACGCATCCTTTTTGGAACATTCAACATAGCAAATATTCGCATTTTCGGTTTTAATACAAACTTTGATACTTTCTAAGAAAGAATGCTTTCTTTTATGTATTTTTTTTTTGCAACTTCTTTCTTTTATGTATTACATGCTTTCTTTCCTCTCTTGAACAAGCTTTGAGTCTCTGTTATGTATGTATATCTATGTATGTGTCATATATATATTATGGAAGATATGGACAGCTATATAAGCTAATCAGATTCAGGAATACTATCTAACAAAGGTCTCCAGCCTCTAAGACACTCAGCATCATCAGCATCATCAGCATCATGGCACAGATGTTGCTTAGCAAGACTTCTATAGACCATTTCATGAATTGGACCTCCTTGAAGCAGCTTCTCGAGCTCTTGCTTACTCACAACCATCTTCACTCTCACCACACTAGGACTCTTCTCCATAGTGTTGTCACCATAATATGTTAATCTGTCTCCTTCTTCTTTTTCTACCTCTGGATTTGCAAACCTGACTTCCTTCTTCGTCTTCCTATGCTTGATTGTGGTCGCCTGCTTTGGCATGAGATAGTAGAGGCGACCACACAGAAGCGTGGCTTGTGGATGAAGATGATAATTGTTGGACAGAGAATCAAAGAGAGAGTAGTGACCAGAGAACTGGGTGAGGATGTCATGAACATGCATGGGACCTCTGTATTCAACTACTTCTCCATCATTTCTCATAATCTTTATCATTTTCTTCTCTACTACTATACAGTTCCCCATCTTTATAATTTATTTATTTTCCCTAACGTTGAATCTCTTTGCAGATTTTTGTGGAGTTTTGGAGATTTGTCTTTGTATATTTATAGAGTTTGGAGTTACGTAATGCCCTGGTATTTATTTGAATATTTACGAAAAATGCCACTAACTTGGTAGGCCACTAGTACATGTCGTGGTGGGGTGTGGTCGGATGCCGGGTGGTGCTTTCCTAGTTATATATAATTTAAAATTGGATCTCATAATGGATTTGTTTTATTATTGAACATTTTGTGTGCAAGTCCATTGCACCCAACCATATCTATACTTCTGTAAACATTTAAACACACTTGTTTCAACTGTTACAAATCATTTGCAATGTTATAATAATTTGATAGTTACAAAAAGACAGGCTTTTTTAAGAGGAGGCTTGCCTATATCTAGAAGTGGAGCCACTAGGACCACCACAAAAGGAGTCGAAATGACTTTTAATGAGTGGATGTCACCTTCCAAATGCGCAGCACATCTTGATTTCTATAATCAAATTCTTACATTGAATATTAACCATCTCTCTCAGTTGCTAACATGCGCCGAAAGTTCTCAACTTACTGATGTTTCACAAAACCTCATCTCTCACTGTACATTTAGTCACTTAAGTTTCATGTTATCATTATTTTTGGTAACTAATAACGCATTATCTTATAAACATTTACTTGCTTGCATTAGCTTCCGTTTTCTGACTTGTGTTAGTTTTGAATTGTTGGTCAAAGCTGATGATTAAACTTGTTGAGGTAGAAACAACATGCATCAAATTCATGCGTACGTGCGTCTTAAATTGTTTTGGTTTCTTAACACAACTATAATCCAGTTTGGTAACGTGGGTATCCTCTTACGTTCTTTTTTGAAACCGTCCTCTTACGTTCTTCCGAAAAGAAAACTAAACAGAATACAAACTAGTCCCTTGTACGCTTGAGTTTGGTTATATATCAATTTTTTATTTGCAACAATTTTGGTTATTCACCAAACTTGATTTCATCTGACGCCAGGTCTGCCTAAAATAAATTCGACGTCATTTTACTGTTTTGGCGTAGAGAAAATGGAAACAAGAAACATACTTCTACGTTCCAATATAGTCTATAACACGACTTGGTATCTTGCCTAATCTATAACAAGAAAACCGAACACTCGTTACGACTTGGTATTATGCTACGTTCCCAATATAGGCTATAGAGTATAGCTTGACCAAACTTTCTATATCCATCACGATCTCACATATACACATTTAAACCTATAAACATATTTCTTCCATCTTGATTACGTAAGCTTATCCAAAGTTGATATTTTGAAGTAGTGTGGTCCATTTCATCTACTAACCTTAAAGTGCCTTCGATGTTAAGTGGGTTTGAATGGGTTCCACCAATGAAGCATGTTTCCATTTATTTTTTTTACTATATTCCTTGGCAACGAAGAATAAATGTAGGAAACTCAGAAGAAGGTAAAGAGGTAAAGACAACAAAATGGTTACACAATGGGTGGGTAAAGAATATAATATTTTTGAGGCTTTCTTAGGATGAATGGTGGACGTTGATGCTCCAAGCAAAAGATAATATAAATAGCTATAAATAAAACCATTGATTATGCCTTTGCTTATATTGTAGGGCACTGAGTGCACCTCCCCTCTTAGTGGTGGCGGCAGAAATTTTGTTACCGTGAAAGAGATGGAAATTTAATATTTTCTTTTAAAATATGATGAATATCTCCAATACATAGATATTAATATCATCCATAGTTACATATGAATTTCCCCAAGTTTATATCACAACTCTATAGATACATATAAAACATACAATAACGTCATCTCGCAAAAATGATATAGGTATAAGGTATTGTTATAACTGTTTTGACGAAAGTGTTGTTATAACTGTGATATGGAGAAAAAAAACATACCAGTTTGAAACTAATATATAATGTAAATCTTGATAAATATAACTAAGAGAGTAGATACATTTGGGGAAAGTAGATGGTATAGTTGATGATAAGGTGAGACATGTTAGATGCATGTGAAAGAGAGAGTAGCTAGGAAGTAACAATGGATGATAACTTGTTTTGATGATACGGTAGAAAATAAGAGGCTGGTGTTTGTTATATATAACCAGTGCTTTAGGTAACATACTTTTTTTTTTTTTTTTTGCAAGTACTCCATTTATTCATCATCTTCTCCAAATAAGATACTGTTTTCGAATACAAGGATTTGAAAGAAATTAAAGACAGTAGAATTGGATAACAGTTGATAATATAAAAGAAACTCTTGTGAAGCAAGCAGAACAGAGGTCAAGGTGTAAAGCCGGTGATGGGGACGGAGTCACACGTCAAAATAGCGAAACCAGAAGTATAAATAAGTCTCTGAAGAGGAGGGAGCCTGAGAAGTGGGCGTACTGTCAGCACGATCCAAACCAATCAGCTTTGCCTTAATAATTCTTTTTACCTCTTTAACAAGGCACAGAGATGGTCTTCTAGAGGAAGTATGCAAACGAGAATTCCTCTCCTTCCACAGAACATAGATTATAGCCTGGACTAGAAGGTTACAAATGGACCTGACCTTGGCGTTTGAAGAAGACATAGATATCCAGCGAATGATAGCCTCAAAATGTGATGGTGATCTGAAAACAGGGCTAGTAAAAAGAGAGTTCCAAACCTCATGAGAGAAGGAACAAACGAAAAAAAAGATGATCCCTACTTTCATCAGCTGCATCACACAGCAAACAAGAAGCTGGAACAGAGGAATCCCACTGTCGAAGCCTATCTCTCGTTGGCAATCTGTTAAGAATTGAAACCCAAGATAGAAACGCATGCTTAGGAATTCTCTGCTTAAACCAAATAGTCTTATGCCACGGAACTGCTGGTGGAGCAGGAAACAAGGTCTCCCAAGTTCTCGATGCATTAAACTGTCCCGACTCTGTTGCCGGATTATTCTTCCAAAAAAAAACATCAGGCGTCGAAGGAATCAGCAAAGGAGGATCAGGTGGTAAGGAAGCCTTAATGAGCTGAATTATCCGGTGTCTACCTCTAGGTAAAGCCCAAGAACCATCAGAGATAGCTTGAGAAACCGATGCCGAGGTACTGATGCCCAGAACCCGCGGTCCATTAGCTCCGGAGATGGAGATTAATGGACCTAACCCGGTCCAATTGTCATGCCAAAAGAGAGCCTCATCTCCAGATTGAATCCTACAGCATATAAAGGGTCTAGCGATTGATCTTAACTTCATAAGACGTCACCAAAGCCAGGAGCCGGAGTTATCGAAATCGGCCGTCCAAAAATTGTTGTCTTTGATATTTACTCTTCAGGTAACATACTTAGTAAGGTAACAAACAAGAATATGTATGAATTATGATGTATCTACTCTTCAGCATATTAGGATGGTTATATAGTTATGTACATTTAATTAAAAGTGTTTCATTGCATCAGCGAAATGCACCCGTGACGTTTTGGTCTATGAACATTTTGAAGAAGTCAACAAAAGCATATAGAGTAAGATATTTTGGGTACACTAATGAGTAATTCTTGTTACCTTTTTTTTGATCAACCAGTAATTCTGGTTACCTATTGTTCCCGATCACAGCAAATAGTATATGTAAGACATTGTAGATACAAAACATGATGATGATAGGAAAGTGGGAACTATTGTTTGTTCATCATTATATGTATTATTTATTAACTTCATTAACAAGCAAATCCAGCAGTACAACGCATGCCCTTCAAACATCGTTGTCTCTCGGTCACCTTTTCTGAGATGTATGTATCTACTTGGTGATATTAAGGTGGACAATGTAAGATCACCAAAGATCACTTACCAAGTCGACTATATACAGTATGTCATTTGAATATTTTTTTCTTCAGATTCTAGTATTTATCATGTTAAAATTTGGCTGTGAATCTCTATAACGTCTTCTAATAAGAACAATAATTGGCTCTGAGTAGAGATTTGGCCCACTCATCTATCTTTCTAAGCTTTTACCACCAAAAAGCGATGTTCATGTGTCTAGGCATGCCTTACTAGCAATATAATTTTAAACACAAAACGAAAAGCATAGGCAACAATGCATCATTTTGAATATTATGTAATTATACACCATGGAGTGCGCAAACATCACGCCTAATACGTGCCGATGTTTCAGCCTATGCGACCACATCAAGACTCTTTGCTAATTTGGTTAAGCCTTAACCAAATCACAGTAATTCGCAGGTAAACCGGGATCGAAGCCTTTTACTCCGGTTAATGTTGTGTAGAACTGTATTGAGTTGAAATTTTATTAACATAGTTCTATATGGAAGTACGGTAACTAAGATTTAAGCTATCAATCAAGCCATACCAGCTTAGCCACTTTCATAACCGTCGTCTATTTGATCAATACCAAAACTATTTTCAATGTTTTGCATACAATGTACCCAAATTTGAAACGGTTTAGCCACATTTTCTCATTTGCTTCCTTCAAATAAATGCCTATATAAACCGGACACAAGACAAGTCTTCTTCACGCCTCAAAACCAAAGTAAGAAGATGGAAGCAAACACTATGTTTCTAATAAAAGCTCTACTTCTTGTCTGTTTCAAAGTGTGCTTCACATTAGCTTCTGACCCCGACCCGATCCAAGACTTCTGCATACCAAAACAAATCACATCTCCTCATCACCATCCCTTCTCCACAAACCTCCCATGCAAAAACTCCTCCGAACTAACCACCGAAGATTTCATCTTTTCCGGTTTACAAACAGCAGGAAACTTCTCCGAGACCGGTCTAGCCACAGTCCCCGTAAACCCGACAACCTTCCCGGGCCTTAACACTTTGGGCTTGTCGTTTGTCCGGGCTGATCTCAAACCCGGAGCTATAAACCCTCCACATTATCATCCAAGAGCAACTGAAGTAGCCCACGTGGTTAAAGGACGGGTCTACTCCGGTTTTGTGGACTCTAACAATAAAGTCTACGCTAAAGTTATGGAAGTAGGAGAGATGATGGTGTACCCAAAAGGGCTTGTGCATTTTCAGATGAACGTGGGAGATGTTACGGCCACAATTCTAGGAGGACTTAATAGCCAAAGCCCCGGGATTCAGAAGATACCGTCAGTGGTTTTTGGGTCAGGAATCAATGAGGAGTTGCTTGTGAAAGCTTTTGGGTTGAGTCTTGAGCAGATTGGTAATTTGAAGAAAAGATTTAATCCTGTCATGTCGAATGAACATTGATGTATATATTCTCTTAAACGAGATTGTATTAAGCAATTTATAAGTTATGGATCTTTATGTGTTCTTGATCGTAACGTTATTTATATTTTTTTACCGTAAGAGTTTATCTATATATCTCCATATTATGCATGTTTAATCCTTCTCTCTACATAAAGATATTAAATGTAATGAGTAAAAAAGGACGTTAAAAGTCCTAACAAGAAGGGAAGAGTCAAAGCAAAGTACGAGTCGAGGCCTAACATGGCATGTGGTTATTCCTCCTCATGCGGTTATCTTAAATACGGTTTAGAAGTATAATCCCGTACCGGTATTTCCGGTTCGCTAGATCTTGTATAAACTCGATACCTCTCTTCCCTTCACATTCACTACATTACAAATCTCTCCGACGTTTTAGCCACTGGAAACACCTTCTCAACCGTCAGATAACTTGCAATTTTATCACAGATTCGGAAGTTCAGTTTGCTGATTTAGAGATGAGATCTGATAGATTTCCTGTGGAAGTTGTGAGAAAAAGAGAAAGAAATAGACTTTCTTAAGAATCAGGTCGAAGTTCAGTTATTTTCTCAACTTGCATACGGACTCTTATCTGATTTCATCTCTAAATCAGCAATCTGGGCTTCCGCTGCTTCAAGATCTTTACCCTTCACTTTACATAAGTTCAAACCCGTTTCCCTCTTTAAATCTCCTCCAATTTTACCTTTCTTCAACTCCAAGGAAGCGTTTCCAAAAGTGGTAAAAAAAGTAACCTAACAAACTGTCAAGCAAAATCTCAGCCAAAACTCCAAACTTGAGAAAGAGAGAGAAGCACACAAACTCTAAAACGATTAAGTTTCCGTAGATAACAGTAAAGGATTAGTGTTTAGCACCGCGGTCCTGATGCCAGTAAATCAGAAAGCTACTTCTTTGGCAATAACCTCTCTTTATATTCTCCATTTTGCGTGGTCACCGCAGAACAGAGTACTATTCTCACTCTCACGACTTGGTTCTCACTTAATGAGTAGTCCACTCTCACTTATTTCTCTGACTCTAGCTCGTTGTGTTTCATTTTATCCAGATCACAACTTTTTGTCTGTTCTTTAGCCAAAAATAGAAAGTCCGACACTCTAGAGGCTAAGGATATCTTGCTCCATGTTGGTTAGTCCTGATCGTTATTGTGTGATCGTTTCTCTTGATTTCTTCTTCCAATTACAATGTTTAATTTCGGTTTGGTATCTCTTTTTCCTTAAATGTAGAAAGAAACTGGAATATCAGGCCTCCTGGTTTTAGTAGTGACGAGATCAAGAAGTAAGAATCATACAAAGACGGCTAGTGCAAGAGGCGATCAGGCAAAGACGCCTGCTGACTTCTTGACCTCTACAACTTTTAATATACTGAGTCACTGATGAATTGGATGAAGTATGAACCCTCCAATCATCTTTGGTAGGTAATTTTACATTTTTGTAACTTCATCTAGATCTCCATCTAATCGGAACCTTAAGTAAAGTATCTTATCACCTTATGGGATTAAATTTGATTTTTGATGTTTTGCAAAGTACAAAAGCCTAGGAACAGAGAAGACTTATAAGAGATAAAAAAGTGGTCCGGACTAGTTAGTATTATCCATTAAACAGATTCTTCTAATACAGTTGAATCTTCCCGTAACTCCGATCAAAAGTTTACAATGCTTTTGCTTGATTCCGTGCCTTGGTTAATTGACTTAAAACGTACAAATGCTATTTAATACGTGATGGTGGACATAGAGAAGCAGAGTTTGATGAAAAAGAAATGGAGGAAGTAAGGGTGAAGGAGTTTCAATTGTTTAAGATCATTGTTTGTTTCGATGTTTCTGAGCCACTTAAACAGATTGTTATGTCAGAGCCATTGGAGGAAAAGAAACTTTCTCATTCTTGTCTGAGTTTTGAGCTCAATTGTGTGTGGGAGAGAGAGAGGAAGAGGGAAAATGATAAAATTGGAATTCTCATCCACAAGTTTTAGGATTTCAGATTCTTTCAACGTTACACCCACACCTAGCTTCGCTAGACCTTAACCAAAAAAAGTGTCAATGTGTATAAGAAGTGACACTTGGTGATTATTATCCGAATCTAAAAATTTAAAACTAAAACTAGTGAAGAAATCAAGGTGGAACCACTAGGAAAATCCTTTTCCCACTACATGTTGATGTTCCACCACATGCATTTGTCGTTGTGCAATGCATGATGCACTAAAATATTTAGAAAAATATACGTTTATAAAGGAAAAATGTAGTTTTCCTTCTTTGTCGTAGTTAATTATGGAAGTATGTGTCCATTTGACAAAAAAAGCAAAAAAATTATGTGTCCATTTGACCGTAACATCCAAGAAGTGACACCTGATGGTAACGTCTAGAACCAAAAGGTGCTCTTGCGCTCGCTGGAGCTGAAGCATACTGTCAATATTTAGGAATGACATGTGCTCCCAATCTATCTAAAGCTGTTCCTAACAAGACACGAGCAAAATTACCAAACATATGGGTTCTTATGAGTTTTCGTTACAAATCGATACAATATGATTTGACATCTTATCACATGTGATGCCACTAGAGAAACAAGAAAACGCATCTTCTTCTTATACCAAGATGCCGAATATCAAACATATATTACACATGAAATTTACTATACAGAACAGGATTCTGATGTACTTCATCAAGAGAGGAGGATGATTACATGAGTAAACGATAGGTAGAGAGACAAAAGAGAAAATATGCATTTTTTTTGTTTAAAAAAAAGGATTTAATAAATAAAATAATTTAAATCGATTATGTTTCTCAATTTAAATCGATCTCAGTCACACAGATAGTTTTGTTGCCGCCGCCACCACCTACCACAATCTCTCTCTCTCTCTAAACAGAGCAGCCATGGATTCCGTCAGGCTTCCAACGGCTCCTTCCTCTCTCCGTACCCAAATGCTACCCCATCACCTTCACCACATTCCCCTACCTCCTCGCAATCGCCGCGGCAACCTCCGGTTTAAACCGGTCAACATCGGAAAAACCAATCCACCTCGAAACCACGTCTCTCCCTTAGCCGTTCTCACCCGAGACGACGAAACAACGTCCGTGGCGGCTCCTCCTCCTCTGGACTCTCCTCCGCCGCAGCCGCGTCTCAAGGTCTCTCCTAACTCGCTGCAGTACCCCGCCGGTTACCTCGGCGCGGTCCCTGAGCGCGCCGCGAGCGATCCCGAGAACGGAAGCATCGCCGAGGCGATGGAGTATCTGACGAATATACTCTCCACGAAAGTCTACGACGTGGCGATCGAGTCGCCACTTCACTTGGCGAAGAAGCTTTCGGAGAGGTTAGGTGTTCGCTTGTTCCTCAAGAGAGAAGACTTGCAACCTGTAAGTTAGTTAGGCATATGAAAAATTGTTTAAAATAGAGTTATGTTCATAACTGATTTGCCGACTAGACGGATGTCTAGTATCCGTCTAATCGGCAATTTATACCGACTTTTAGAACATTGATTTTTGCTGAGTCGTTTATGAATTTGAGACTATGTTTAAGTATGTGGGGGGGGGGGGGGGGGTGATGATGGTTTCAGGTGTTCTCGTTTAAGCTTCGTGGAGCTTACAACATGATGGTGAAGCTTCCAGCTGAGCAATTAGCAAAGGGGGTGATCTGCTCATCAGCTGGAAACCATGCTCAAGGAGTTGCTTTGTCTGCTGCTAAACTCGGCTGCACAGCCGTGATTGTTATGCCTCGCACAACTCCAGAGATCAAGGTGATGTCTTTGTATCCTTGTTTTTTCATCTGAAGTTAGTGTCTGATTGGTGTATGAAAACAAAACAAAAAATAACAGTGGCAATCTGTGGAGAATTTGGGTGCGACGGTTGTTCTTGTTGGTGATTCGTACGACGAAGCACAGACGTTTGCTAAGCAACGAGCTGAGGAAGAAGGTTTGACGTTTATACCTCCTTTTGATCACCCTGATGTTATCGCCGGACAAGGGACGATTGGGATGGAGATCACAAGGCAAGCTAAAGGTCCATTGCATGCTATATTTGTCCCCATTGGTGGTGGTGGTTTGATAGCTGGTATTGCTTCTTATGTGAAGAGAGTTTGTCCCGAGGTACGTGTACACTCTTTTCTTTTACTCTTGTTGCTTTGGCATTATCACAGCTTGTGGGGTTTATGCAGGTGAAGATCATTGGTGTAGAGCCAGCTGATGCAAACACTATGGCGTTGTCGCTGCATCACGGCGAGAGAGTGATACTAGACCAGGTTGGGGGTTTTGCAGATGGTGTAGCAGTCAAAGTAGTTGGCGAAGAGACTTTTCGTATATCCAGAAAGCTGGTGGATGGTGTTGTGCTCGTCACTCGTGATGCTATCTGTGCATCAATAAAGGTAACGCTTGTGATACGGTTAGTAAGCAACAGCACAAGTGCATTGTTGTTGTAGATGATCATATACTTGTCTCTCTACAGGATATGTTTGAGGAGCAACGGAACATATTAGAACCAGCAGGTGCACTTGCGATCGCGGGAGCTGAAGCGTACTGTAAATATTACAGTCTAAAGGACGTGAATGTTGTAGCCATAACCAGTGGTGCGAACATGAACTTTGACAAGCTGAGGATTGTCACGGAGCTCGCCAATGTCGGTAGGCAACAGGAGGCTGTTCTTGCTACTATCTTGCCGGAAAAACCTGGAAGCTTTAAGCAGTTCTGCGAATTGGTGCGTTGTTTGGTATTACAGCATGTAGCGGTTTAATCCCGTTAATATAAATACATCTGGTCGATGCAGGTTGGACCAGTGAACATAACTGAGTTCAAGTATAGATGTGGGTCTGAAAAGGAATCTGTTGTACTATACAGGTAAAGTCTGTTCCTGCGAAAGTTCCTTCTCGCGTTGTTATTCGGTCTTCTAATCCGCATAGTTTTGTGTATTGATGGTTGTTAGTGTTGGAGTGCACACAGCCGGAGAGCTGAAAGCACTAGAGAAGAGAATGGAATCTTCTCAGCTCAGAACTAGGAACCTCACAACCAGTGACTTAGTAAAAGATCACCTGCGTTACTTGGTGCGTCCCTTAAGTTGATATCTCCCGTTGATTGATGCGAGTTGGATATGTGCATGACACATTGTATATGTTTCAGATGGGTGGAAGGTCAAGTGTTGAAGAAGAGGTTCTATGTCAATTCACCTTCCCTGAGAGACCTGGTGCTCTGATGAACTTCTTGGACTCTTTCAGTCCACGGTGGAACATTAGCCTTTTCCATTACCGCGCAGAGGTTTATTTCTGAATCCACCACTTCACTATAAGAAAAGCATTGTTGTAACTTGAATGGTTCCTTCTTTCAAAAACAGGGTGGGGCAGGTGCAAATGTGCTGGTCGGGATCCAAGTGCCGGAGCAAGAAATGGTTGAGTTCAGAAACCGAGCTCAAGTTCTTGGATACGAGTACGTCTTGGTAAGTGAAGACACTGTTTTCAAGCTTCTTATGCACTGAGTTTAAAGCTGTGATGGGGAGACCAAAACCGAGGAAGTAGTAGAAGAACACATGAGCTTGTGTCCATTGGTTGTTCTTGAGCTCTGTTAGAAACAAAATATGCGAGTCTCAGGCTTTTATGTCACGGGCCTGTTACGCTAGCCCTGTAACCTTTATTGCCTACGGGCTATGCTGTAGACTTATGTATCTTTCAGCAAATAATGTGAGGTTTAACCTTGAGATCTTTAACCTTCCAATAAATTTGATTTAACTTGCAACTCTTGTGTAGATTTGTATGCAAATATGTATATGACATTATTCAAATAAATAACTCAAGAGGATAGGATGCTTAGGATTCTCACATTTTCAACATATGAGCAAATTATTATTTTTAAATAGAGCTTAAACGTATTTAAATTAATTATTTTTCTGTTACTGTCACCGATGGAAAAAAGTAACGAAATTATCATTTACATAAAAGAAAAAAAAGAGTCAAAAAGAAAGAAAAACATACACACCCGGTGGGACTCGAACCCACAATCGTTTGATTAGAAGTCAAACGCCTTATCCATTAGGCCACGGGTGCATCTGTTCAAAACATATTTATTAGAATAAATATCATTTCCGTTAAATATAAGAAATTGGTTCACGATTCCAGTTATGATTCAAGTCTGGTTCGATCACGTGTTTGTTAGAATCTACGGGGAAGTGATTGGGAAGATGTTGCTTCAACGGTGAGGGAGAAGTATGAAAAGCTTAGTAAAAGTGTAAACAAGGCACGGGATGAAATGTGGCGGAACATCAGCTAGCTATTGGCCTTGGTTCAAGGAGATGGAAGAGATTGTGTGCAGTTCCTTGGCCACTAAAGGTGCATCGGGTGAAAATAGAAGTGTTAGGTCACTGGGGAATACTGTGAAGCCAGCAAGGAGGTAATGCAGAGACTGTTGTAGTGTTCTTGCTCTCTCTTTACGCTTGTGGAATGGGTAGTTGGAGTGTGTCGAGAATGAGGAAATCCAGAGGAGAACAAGGCTACTGCTAAAGTGGCACGACCACAACCTTGCATTGAGAGTCTTGACGTGTTATCCAAGGAAGGTCTTTCTTTCGTCACCAATTTATATATATAGCACCACTCTTTGGTACATTTAGAGCATCATTATCCCACATACCCTAAATGGATCTCTTATTTTTTTAAATACTTTTAAAATGCAAAAGTGAAGTAAGAGACTGGATTAAACAAAACATCATTATCCCACATACCCTAAGTGGGTCTCTATATGGTCCAATCAAACAAAACAACCAAGTTTGATTCTTTACAATCAAAAATCAAACAAACACTTGTTGTCAAACATGTAATGTATAAGGAAAAACAAAACTCAATGCTTCAGATAAAGTATGAACCTTGAATTCGTAAGCTGCTTCTTTGCCCTTGCTTTTTTCCAACGATGCTGCTCAAAGAGCATCTACTTAGCATGATAACTGCAAAATTAGAGAGTATGAGAGAACAGTACAAGAATCAGTCATTGGAAAAATGGAGAAAGAAGTGAACAAGAGATATGTGATGTAATGTAATCTCCTCTGTCTTTGAATTTTAGTAGAGCCCTTTTATATTTGGAAAATCATTTAATATAATAGATCCTTCATTAATTGTCCAATCCACTGCTAAGCTATATGCCTCAGCATTTAGTACTCAGTTAAATTGAACATAGACGTTGTGTAGTGCTAGACTGCTAGTTGCATGGTCTTGTTCTAAAGAGAGATTTGGAAACAACTTTTGACAAAAGAAACTTGGCCTGACTATTCTCTAAATATATTAGACTCTCTCTCCAACAAAACTAATTAACTCTCGAGCTTTATGTCTCAAATCCGAATAATCTTTTTATTCCTCACGCAGATTAAAGAACATGCCATGTGAGTGGATACATTACAAACATGATAAAGAAACATAACATAGAGTAGAGAGATATTACAAAGTACGTAGTTCATAATCTGCTGATTCCGAGGGGAACCGAAGCTTGCCAAAGGATAGAAGTTGCCCAGTTTTCTAGAGGGAGATAAAGAAAACTTGCTGTCACTCCATCATCAGCCTTCTGCAGTCTTCATTGCTCCATATATTAAAACACTTTCCTTACAAGAACACAAAATCACTTTAACTAGATATTAATATAGTAATCTCCTTTTTTTAGACCATCCCCTGAAGATATAAACCTCTAGATAAATCAGAGGTTTTTCTCTTCTTCAACTAAGGGATGGCCATTCTCTTTTGATTTGCGGTGTTCTGCCAAATTAAGAGAAGGTTTCAATAATGGAGGCTTGCTAGGGGTATTTATAGATTTTTATTTATTTTTCTTTGATCTGTGCTACTTTTTGTTTGTCTATGGTCATGAAAACATTTAAAAAGATACACCGAAAACCCATCTTAGTGTTCTTTCCACTTTTTCTGGTAACTAATTCATATTTTTTCTAAGAAGCTTATTAAAACAATGAATCAATACATATCCTGTTTGTTAATGTTGTTTATAAAGGATATTCTTTTGTATCATAGATGGATCATGGGTGCAATATGTTATTTTGGTATACACGTTTTTATTTCGTAGTTATTATACATTGCATGCTGAATAACAAAATACACGATAACACATAATTAAGGGAAATAATCGTATAGTATAACGAAAGTGTTGGGAATATTATTTAAAAACCTTCTATACATATATATAAGTGGAAGTGGAAGCAGATGATGCTGGAATCAAGGGGAGTCTTACGTGAATATGCTTGGAATTTTGGATCATCTTATGGAATATGCCATTCACCTTTTTTTTTTGATCACAGACTTTCTTTCATTCATACTCAAACTTCAACACTACAATAGATAGAGGGAATTATCCATCCTCTATAGCCATAAACATAGCATACAACACATATATAAACTAAGCAAGATAGGTCTTCAACCGAAGATGACAGCGAATTCGAGACGGTGCTTGAATGCGTCGAGGTAGCCTTCACGATAAAGTCAGATAGCTGGAGAATAGTCACATAATGTGACGTTGAGATCCATACCTCATCTACGAGAAAAACCAAAGTAATCCCGATTGTATCTTCAGGTCCCGTAGAGACCGCTACGCAAGATAACAAACCGATGAGGAATCTGAAGCAAACGCTCGGTAACAAGACCGAGGAAGCTAATGGTGGTAACAGTTTCTCCTCAAAAGAGGAGGATGAACGAAGGAGGACCGAGCCCGGTAGAACCTCCGGATCTGTACCCGTGAAACTTCTAGATCTGACGCCGGTTTGAAGAATAGGAGCAACCCGCGGTGGTTTGTGGGACTCAAGTCTCGCCGGAGACGAGAGGCTTGAGCTCGTCAGTTGACATCGATGCTCCGAAAACGATTGAACTGCTTGGACATAGTGCACATCGTGACTTGTCTGACGGCGAACAGAGGAAAATACGTCGGAGTTTGAACCCAACGACCGACGTATAGCGACGGCGAGAGAATCCTCTCGACTCATCACTGGAGGAAGGACTAGTTGGCAAGAGAGGGCCACCAGAAGAAGTGCAACGAAGAGTCCTCGTCTCCGTCTTAACATCTGTCGGGTTTGCCTTCTTCCCACCATCCAACTAACACGAACAGAAAAACAATACATAGAACAGTGAAACGGAACCACGAGAGTGATTGAGAATGGTAGTATCGTCAGAGGATCCAGCGCCGGCGAGATGAGCCGATGCCGGCGCCGAGGAGAACTAGATCTGGTTTGTGCCTCGAGCACCGTGCCTGGGAGAATCTTAGGGCTTCCACATGCCATTCACCTAGATTGCCTTTTTCAGTAGTATACACTCATGATTCATATATATGATGACATCTGCAAAATTCAGGTTTGTAACTAGTTCTTACTATACACTTAATCAGGTATATATAAACTACCCGAGATGTCAGTAATGTATAATTTCTTTTTA
Organism: Raphanus sativus; assembly: GCF_000801105.2. NCBI lineage: Eukaryota > Viridiplantae > Streptophyta > Magnoliopsida > Brassicales > Brassicaceae > Raphanus > Raphanus sativus. The sequence goes on from NW_026615691.1 coordinate 29,270, forward strand.
GAATATTATTAATCCTTGAGATACAGACATTATAGTTATATAGTTTAATCTTCTAACAAAGTAATTTGCTAAACATATTTTCTTTAAATATTAAAAACTTAATTGACATATATATATATATATATAATATATATATGCTTATAATTCACTATTAATATTTGGACATCTGCAAAAACTTAATATAGCATATGCAATATTTAAAGTATATTTTTTCGGTTTTCGAAACAATACAATCAGGTAACCCGATTGAAAAGGTTTTCTGAAAAGCACATCTATTTAAACCTGGTTTGATCTACTTGAAAGAAGTAAAGTTTTCATTACTTTCAAACAAGTTTTTTTTTTATGATCAGGTATTATCGTATCTGCTAGGACTACAAGTCTTTCTTTGAGACATATTCATTCCTATCTTATTGCACTACAATAGCAGGTAGGTAGTATAATTCAATTTTCAAGAAATATTACACTAGTATATGAAATCCACCTCCTGTGGTTGTATACTTGTATTATATCTAAATTGATTTCACATGTAGTTTGACGTCCAAAGAAAAAATGAAAGTTTTGATCCACCTTATGGGATTCTTCCCAACTCATACAGCAAAAAAGAACATGACCCGAGATTGCAATATATTAGAAGAAAAAACCGTTTACTGGTTCTTTGGCAAGAAATAATCTATTATTGGTTCAGGTTCAGTAATCGGTTTTCTCTCGACTAAAAACGGCCCAAATTATCACAGGTTCATAAAAGGCCCACGAGGAGTTGCAAATAAGTAAACGCCATCTTGGCCTTTTGGTTTGAGCGTCCCACATCGCAAAACTAACTGAAGTTATCAGCAGAAGGTGTATTATATATAGAAACTCTCTCGTCTTTAAAAAAATACGCAGCCATGTGGTGAGCACAAAGCGAACTATTCTTTCGCCTTTTACTAAAGAATACCGTGTGCTCTCCATGCCAAGTGGCATACGCTTATTTTTGGAGGGTTTCGCTTTCAAGTGGGCCCAACAACAAATAGTTCAATTTTTTACTGATCTGGGGCTAGCAACACTTACTCTGTTTACCTAACCGTTAAACGATTGTTAACCTTGGGTAAAGGATAAATCAAATTCTTTACTATACCTGTTAAACGATTGTTAACCGTCACTATACTTAAATGGTTCGACTGATTACATTTAATTAATATTGTCACGAGACCATCCATATAGTAGACAAATAATCTTGTTAATTTTGCTTGGTATCTAAATACAAAATGACAAAGACACGAAAGAATAATTCGATAGACGTTTATATGTATATATTATTTTTTTTTGACTAAAATTTATATGTATATATTACGGGGTCAATATTTTAAATTCAGTTATTTCAGGTCAATATATTTACTGTATGCGTACAGTGCCGTCCCGAATGAACATTTCGTGTTTGGTCAAACATATACGGATTTAAATCTTTGTGTTTGGTCCACTTACATATCCAAAAGAGAATCTATATGTAAACAACACTTCTCCTAATATTAATATGCACCACTTATAGATCTGAAATATTATAGATTAATGTAATATGTCCAGAATATTCTTCATCAATATTCGATTATTCAGTCATTGTGTATGTTATATTTGTACGAATATATATATTATATTTTTCGTACCTACACAGGATTAATATCTAAGTTTCATTGAATATATTTTAGTTATGAAGATACAGTTTACATATCAATGTATAATTCATTTATGAAAACATGTACACTGGTGTCCACCAGTAATGTTATTTTGACAACTGCAACGAGGATAGCATTTGTCTCTAATCTCGGCTACGCATTGCATGGAAGCTATCCTTGCATCTGGATTACATCTTCCGTTGCCAAGGTAATCAAGTTGTGGCGCACAATCGTCTGCCTCCACTATTTTATATCAACAACAAAATATTAGCTGGTATATAATAAAATTGATACGCAATAAATACAAGTTTGTATAAAACGTATACCATCAAAATGTTTTCAATTGAAACCATATATATATATATGTATATGTTACCTTTTGTACTATGCAGCACGAGAAACATGAGAACACAAGAAACCACAACCAAAGTAGCAGATTTCATGATGTAAAGTTTAATAAATGACTCTTATGTTTCTTGTGAATTGTTTTGTTTATTTCGTACTGAATATTTTCTTATCACCTTTGCTTGTATATATAAGAAAAACACACAAAGACATTTTGAATTCTTGCTCAAATTAAAAGGTAATAAAATCATATTTGACCAAAATAATTAATTTGGATAATAAATTATATTTGACTTAAAAGTAATCTAGATTTGCATATCTATACATATTAATTCTGCATTTTCTCTTTTATGCATCCATGTCAGCACCTGTGTGCTAATAATAATTACAATTTGACATTATTTGGATATATATATATAATCAACAATATATAAAGTTGGTTATAAAACTTATGACTATAATGTATATATCTAGTTATAAAACTTATGACTATTATGTTCTGTATCTGCTCTTGTCTTGTGCATATTATTAAGTGGTTATGTATAACTAAGGACCTAAGTTACATTGAATTAAAAGTGTCATCATTTTTTTTACTCAAAAAAGAAATGTTTCATTGCATCATCACTCATCAGACACATGTTGGTGAGGTTTCGGTAAATGAACATTTCGAAGAAGTCAAAAAGAAAAAAGAGAACATCTAGAATGAGACTTAAGAGTGACATAAAGCTTTTTCCTTTTCTAAATTTCATTAGTAAACAAACATAGCGTACTACAATCAACACATCATCAACCTCAAAACGAATGCAGGCCAGATCCTGGTTTCCAAGCCATTCGTTCATAAAATGCATCCACATCCTTTATTCTTACCATCTCAGGAAGCCACTCTAGTTATGGAAGAAGGTTCCATCTGTGAGAGAGAATACAGTCTCTTGACTTGTACCAAATGTTCCTTTGGTGTATGTTTTCATTGTGCCACTATACCAAATAAGGTGAAGCACATACCCGAAACCGATGAACATTTTCTCACACTCTTGTACAAGGAGGATGTAGACATCGAAATTTATTGTTAGATATGTGAAGAAGAAGCAGCAGATTCAGATGAAGGTTATTGTAGGTGCAAGTTGTGTAGCGTCAGGCTACATAGTAAATGTCTACTGGGAAATAATCCGTTTGTGAAGCATGCATGGTGAAAACATCATAATTGAAAAGATGACGTTTTTTACGATTAACCCACAGATTTTGGAAAAATTTCAAAAATATGAAAATCTGGTTTTAGTGTATAGTTTCATCGAGCAATAACATAAGATGATGGTCAAAGAGTTTGGAACTTCTGTTTTCTCGGTTTCTCTAAATAATGAAGATTTTATAATGCTAATTCCACAAATCTAGATAGTATATGAAATTTTAGTAAACTAAATATTAAAAAAATTACAATGATTCCCATATGCCATGAACGATAGTTTAGAACACATTAATTCAAATGTAGAATGTGGTTTGAAATTTTAAACTAGAATGAAGAGTATAAACTTCAGTATATATAGTATTTACCAGAAACTCAATATTTTGAAAAGGTAACATCCACAGATTTGGAAAAAAATTCAAAAATATGAAAATCTGGCTTCAGTGTATAGGTTTATCGAGCACTGACATAAGATGATAGTAAAAGAGTTTATAACCTCTATTGTCTCTGTTTCTCTAGATAATGAAGATTTTATAATACCATTACACTAATCTAAAAATTATATGAAATTTACACTACTAAATATAAAAAATTAGAATGAATCCTATATACCATGAAAGATAGTTTAGAATACAATAATTCAAATTATAATTTGTTTTGAATATTTTAAATTAAAGTGAAGAGTATAAACTTCATTATATATAGCATTTACCGAAAACTCATTATTTTAGAAGGGGTTAACCCACAGATTTTAATTTTTTTTTTTAAATATGAAAATCTGGTTTTAATGTATAGTTTCATCGAGTACTGACATAAGATGATGATCAAAGAGTTTAAAACCTTTGTAGACTCCGTTTCTCTAGATAATGAAGATTTTATAATGGTAATTCCAATAATTTAAACAGTATATGAATTGTACCAAACTAAATATTAAAAAATTAGAATGATTCTTATATACAATGAAAGATAGTGTAGAACACATTCATTCAAATGTCGAATGTGGTTTGAAATTTTTAAACAAAAGTGAATAGTATAAATTTCAGTATATAGAGCATTTACCGAAAACTCATTATTTTAGAAAGGGTTAACCCACATATTTTGAAAAAAATTCAAAAATATAAAAATTTGGTTTTAGTATAGTTTCATCGAGCACTGACATAAGATGATGGTCAAAGAGTTTAGAACCTTTGTAGTCTCCGTTTCTCTAGATAATAAAGATTTTATAATGGTAATTCCACTAATTTAGGCACTTTATGAAATTTTACTAAACTAAATATTAAAAATTAGAATGATTCCTATATACAATGAAAGATAGTTTAGAATACATTAATTCAAATGTCGAATATGGTTTGAAATTTTTAAACAAAAGTGAAGCGTATAAACTTCAGTATATAGAGCATTTACCGAAAACACAATATTTTGAAGGGGGCTTAACCCACATATTTTGATTTTTTTTCAAAAGTATGAAAATCTGGTTTTATTGTATAGTTTCATCAAACACTAACATAAGATGATGGTCAAACAGTTTAGGATCTCTGTTGTCTTTGTTTCTCTAGATAATGATGATTTTATAATGCTAATTCCATTGATCTAAGTAGTATACTAAATTTTACTAAACTAAATATTAAAAAATTTGAATGATTCATATATACCATGAAAGATAGTTTAGAATACATTAATTCAAAAGTCGAATGTGGTTTGAATTTTTTTAATCAAAAGTAAAGAGTATACACATCAGTATATAGAACATTTACCGAAAACTCTGTATTTTAAAAGGAGTCAACCCACGGATTTTAGAAAATTTTCAAAAATATGAAAATCTGGTTTTAGTGTATAGTTTCATCGAGGACTAACATTTTAGAACTTTTGTTGTCTCTGTTTTTCTAGATAATGAAGATTTTAAAATGGTAATTCCACTAATCTAGGCAGTATATGAAATTTTAGTAAATGAAATATTAAAATTAGAATGATTCCTATATACCATGAAAGAGGCTTAAGACCACATTAATTCAAATGTAGAATTTGGTTTGAAATTTTTTAAACAAAAGTAAAGAGTATAAACTTCAAGTATATAGAGCATTTTTGAATTACCACATTAACCCACGAATTTTGGAAAATTTTCGAAAATATGAAAATCTTGTTTTGTTGTATAGTTTCATCGAGAACTGAATAATATGATTGTCAAAGAGGTTTAAAACTTTTTTTGTCTCCGTTTCTCTAGATAATGAATATTTTATAATGGTAATTCTACTAATCTAAGCAGTATATGAAATTTTAGTAAACAAAAATTAAAAATTAGAATGATTCATATATACTATGAAAGAGACTTTAGACTACATTAATTCAAATGTATAATGTGGGTTGAAAAATTCTAAATAAAAGTAAAGAGTATAAACTTCAGTATATAGAGAATTTACCGAAAACTCATTATTTTAGAAAGGGTTAACCCACCGATATTGGAATATTTTCAAAAATATGAAAATCAGGTTTTAGTGTATAGTTCCATCAAGCACTAACGTAAGATGATGTTCAAAGAGTTTAGAACCTTTAATGTCTCGTTTCTCTAGATAATGAAGATTTTATAATCCTAATTCTACTAATCTAGTCAGTATAAGAAATTTTAGTAAACAAAATATTAAAAAAATTAGAATGATTCCTATATACAATGAAAGATAGTTTAGAATACATTGATTCAAAAGTATAATGTGGTTTGAAATTTTTAAACAAAAGTGAAGAGTATAAACTTCAGTATATGAAGCATTTACCGAAAACATTATTTTAGAAGGGGTTTTAGAAAAATTTCAAAAATATGAAAATCTGGTTTTAATGTATAGTTTCATCGAGCACTGACATAAGATGATGGTCAAAGAGTTTAGAACATTTGTAGTCTCCGTTTCTCTAGATAATGAAGATTTTATAATGGTAATTCCACTAATTTAGGCAGTATATAAAATTTTACCAAACTAAATATTAAAAAATTAAAATGATTCCTATATACCATGAAAGATAGTTTAGAATACATTAATTCAAATATCGAATGTCGTTTGAATTTTTTTAAACAAAATTAAAGAGTATAAACTTAAGTATGTAGAGCATGTACCGAAAACTCATTATTTTAGAAGGGGTTAACCCACGGATTTTGGAAAATTTTCAAAAATATGAAAATATTGTTTTAGTGTATAGTTTCATCGAGTACTAATATAAGATGACGGTCAAAGAGTTTAGAATCTCTGTTGTCTCTGATTCCGTAGATAATGAAGATTTTATAATGTTAATTCCAATAATCTAGGCAGTATATGAAATTTTAGTAAATTAAAATATTAGAATGATTCCTATATATATTGAAAGATAGGTTAGAATACATTAATTCAAATGTAGAATGTGGTTTGAAATTTTTAACCTAAAGGGAAGAGTATACACTTCAGTATAAATAGCATTTACCGAAAACTCATTATTTTAGAAGGGGTTAACCCACAGATTTTGGAAATTATTTAAAATATGAAAATCTGATTTTAGTGTATAGTTTCATCGAAAAGTTAAATAAGATGATGGTCAAAGATGTTTAGAACTTTTGTTGTCTCTGTTTCTCTAGATAATGAAGATTTTATAATGGTAATTCCACTAATCTATGCAGTATATATGAAATTTTAGTAAACAACATATTAAAATTAGAATGATTCCTATATACCATGAAAGAGACTTTAGACTACATTAATTCAAATGTAGAATTTGGTTTGAACTTTTTTAAACAAAAGTAAAGAGTATAAACTTTAATATTTTTATAGAGCATTTACCGAAAACTCATTATTTTATAAGGAGTTAACCCACGAATTTTGGAAAATTTTCGAAAATATAAAAATCTAGTTTTGTTGTATAGTTTCATCGAGAACTGAAATAAGATGATGGTCAAAGAGGTTTAGAACTTTTGTTGTCTCCGTTTCTCTAGATAATGAAGATTTTATAATGGTAATTCCACTAATCTGAGCAGTATATGAAATTTTAGTAAACGAAATATTAAAAAATTGGCCTTTTTTACAAAAAAAAAAAAATATTAAAAAATTAGAATGATTCCTATATACCATGAAAGAGACTTTAGACTACATTAATTCATTTGTAGAATGTGGGTTGAAAATTTCTAAACAAAAGTAAAGAGTATAAACTTCAGTATATAGAGAATTTACCGAAAACTAATTATTTTAGAAAGGGTTAACCCACGGATTTTGGAAAATTTTCAAAAATATGAAAATCAGGTTTTAGTGTATAGTTCCATCAAGCATTAACGTAAGATAATGTTCAAAGAGTTCAGAACCTCTGTTGTCTTCGTTTCTGTAAATAATGAAGATTTTATAATAGCATCTCTAAAATACACTTCTATATTTTCCTTTAAAATAGAGATTTCTATTATAGAGGTGGATTTACTCCAATGTATGCCTCTATAATAGAGTTCCTCTATTTTAGAGGAAAATATAGAAAAAATTGTTTTTTGATTCTATATTTAGAGATGAAAATAGCATTTCTATATTTTCTTTTATAAATAGAGGAACTCTATTATAGAGACATACATAAGAACAAATCCACCTCTATAATAAAAAAATTATATTTTAGAGAAAAATCTATCTTATTAAAACAGAAACATTCTGTTGGACCTAACATTTATTTTGTAAATTTTTAAATTAAATACACATTTATACTTTATAGTTAAACCTACATTAATCACTAATGTTTCTTTCTTTATACTACTATCCATGTTTCCAAACAATATACTTATTTCTTTATACTACTATCAATGTTTCCAAACAATATATTTTTTATACTACTATTAATGTTTCCAAACAATACAATAATTAATCTTATTTATTTCATATCTATCATTTTCTCTTTAAAATTATGTACAAATGTCATAATTTCATAAATTGCAAAATAATGAACTTTAAAATTTGGATTATAAGATTACAAATTATGAAACTATTGCAATTTAAATCCAATTAGATTACATATCGGTCATCCATCAGTTCAATCGGTTAGTCTGAGGTTTTACTGATTTTTTTCAATATGAATATTTTAGAAACCTAAATTGAATTGTCAGATCTCTGGATTAACCGGTATAATCACAATCAGGTTGAATTTAAAAACACTGATTTAAATGCAAAAATATTTTAAATACACACTCTTTAAAAATTACCAAAATATTTGTTAAGTTATTAGTGACATTTTTTATCGTAAAATATTCCGCGCTTCCAAAGCGCGGATCAAAGTCTAGTATAAAAATTAAAATAGAGATGGATTGGAAATGGTCTTAGTATACAACATAGGCTAGCTAGTTCTTTCCACTGGAATATCTAATTAAAACTATCTATATCATAAGGTTCTAATTTATAGCTCACTAAATCATAAATACTTAGTTTGTGGTACATCTTTAGAATTTTCGTCGTTAATTTCTACCATTTTGTTGCCTATTGTTAATGCTCTCTTTTTGTTTCTAGATCGTGTCTTAGATATCTACCTTTTCATAGCTCTTTTTTTCAAAGCCATTTTCAAAGCTCTTGACTAAGTTTGTTGCCACTTGTTAATGTGGTGGAAATACCAGTTAGTCAGCATGTTTCTAGATTTTTTTTCTCTGATCTCTCTGTTTTCTTGTGTCAATAACTGTTGGCTAAATTTGTTGCCACTTTTAACATGCAATAGACTCTCAAATCAAGTCTGACAAAAAAAAAAGACTCTCAGATCAAGTTGATTCTTCTGTTTTAGCATATCTTCTTCAGTTTAACCAATTTTAATCTGAAGATCGTATCTCTCTCTATTGTTTTCAGTTTCTTCTATTTGTTAAAAGATACAAAATCCAGGTGATTCTTTTATGGTTTTTCTTCCTTCACTAGTCTTGTGCTCAATATTTTCAATCTGAAAATTGTAATTCTTACTCGTTATCAATGGATTTGGTTTAATCCAAATGGAGTGAAAATCATTCGACTTAATGATTGAGATGAGCGTTTAAATTTTAACTCTTCTGGGATAAAATAAGTAAAGTTTGAGCTTTCTAGTTTGAAAGTGTTTTAGCAAATGTTACATTGTGGTTTTGTTGAAGTTTCAGCTGGTTTAAAGTTGATGAAGATGGAGAAAACAGGTTGAGAATTCCGGTGAATCAGAGGCAAGTGCTTCAGAAGTACCTAGATGCCATACAGTGACAGAGAGTTTGGTGTTCATGTAGGAATGCACAAGTTACCTACCAGCGGTGGCAAAAATCATCGGAGATAGAGATGAAAAGACACTGGCGTCAGTACACAACCACAGCGGCATAAGAGACGTTATATCAATACTATTAATTCTTCAACATGTCCAATTGATATGGGGTTATGTCCAATTTAAAATTTCAACAATAAATTAAAATATATATTAATATTATGGATGTAACCACCATTTAACTTCTCCGCTTCTTCACTTTTTGTAACTGCTACTTTGTTTTATTTAATCAAACAAAAGCTAAAATTAAATAAACATGCAAATAGTGCAAGATACAAACATTACAAGAATCAAATTTTTGCTCTTCTATTCGTTACCTAACAATAACGACCATATCTAATTTTTGAAATTTTGAAGACTTTTTTCTTAGTAATAATTTAAAAAAAAGAAGTTTACACAAATATAATTAAAGAAAACACAAATATGAAATATGATTATAAATAAAGACACAAATATAAAAAATAAATTAAATTTTTATAAAATATATAAACTAAAAAATATATTCGTCCTCTGAAAGGATGGATCAAAATTTATTCAATATTATTAAAACAAAAACATAATCTATTGATATAGGTGTACTCTAATTATTTTAATATAATTACTAGATTCTGATCCGTCCTTAAAAAAGCGGGTATATTTTTTGTTTTACATTTTTTTTTAAAATAATTTTTATATTTGTGTTTTTATTTGTATAATATTTTTCTTAAATGATTAATAAGAGGTTTTAATAATTACATTCAAATAGTTGGACAACAACTATAGTGAAACCTCTATAAATTAATAATGTTGGGACTACACCAAAACTATAATTTTTTATTAATTTATAGAGATTATTAATTTATTGATATACTAATTAAACCAAAAACTCAATTTGGGACTATCAAATTATATTAATTTATAGAGATTTTTAATGTATATTAATTTATCGAGTATTAATTTAAAGAGATTATACTGTATATCAATAGATCATGTTCTTATTTTAATAGTATTGATTAAAATATCTTATTAATCATTTAAGAAAAATATTATACAAATAGAAATACAAATATAATTAAAAATACAAATATAAAAATTAAAATTTTTAACAAATGTAAAACAAAAAATATACTCGCCCTTTTAAGAGCAGGTCAAAATCTAGTGTATTGTTAAATCTTTAGTGGTCGATGTAAATTTGAGCTTTTATTGGGGCATGTACTACTTTTTAACTGCCGCCCAAACATAACAAAGAGCATTGATTAAAATGTCAAACAAAGTTTCTGATAAACTTAAAAACACTATGAAAAGATGAGAGTATCACTTTCCCAGTCTGAATTCGATTGACAACTTAAAATATTAAAAAGGATGGATCTTTCAGTTGTAGAGATCATCATCGTCCGCAGCAGCAGCTGCCGAGGTGGCAAACGGATCAGCGACTCCAGTGGTTGCACCTGAACCAGCAGCATTGGTCTCGAACCTAAACTCAGAACCAAACCCTCTAGACTGCTGCAGCGTCTGAGCAAAGGCTTGGTACTTCCTGATGTCTGCATCACTCACACTCCTGCGTGCATACTTCATCGACTCCTCAAAATGTGCAGCCTTGATCTCTGACACTTCATCCACTCCATCTTCCTCCATGGCCTCTGGATTCTCGCTCCTCCTCTTCTCCTTCTCAATGTCCTGCAAACAAAACCAAAAACTTAGTAACAAACTCAAGACTCTCTCAGCTTTTAAAGAGTTACAACAACGCTACCTTCTCGATGTTTTCTCTGATGGCGTATTTGCAAGCTCTCTGGCAAATCTCAGTGATATCAGCACCACTGAATCCCTGCGTGTACTTAGCCAGAGCGTTGATGTCTACATCTTTAGCAATAGGAGACTTCCTCAAGGCGGCCTTGAAGATGTTGAGACGTGAATCCTCGTCCGGCAGTGGAATGTAAATGAGCTGGTCGAGCCTTCCTGGACGGAGGAGAGCAGAGTCAATAATGTCGGGTCTGTTGGTTGCTCCAATGATGAAGACGGTCTTCTTGGCGTTCATCCCATCCATCTCGGTCAGAAGCTGGTTCAGGACTCTATCCGCTGCACCTCCAGCATCACCTCCGCCTCCACCTCCTCTCTGAGTGGCAATGGAGTCGAGCTCATCGAAGAAGAGAACACATGGAGCAGACTGGCGTGCCTTGTCAAAGATTTCACGGACGTTGGCTTCACTCTCTCCAAACCACATGGTGAGAAGCTCAGGACCTTTGACGCTGATGAAGTTTGCTTGGCACTCGTTGGCTATAGCTTTGGCCAAGAGGGTTTTACCACATCCAGGAGGACCGTAGAATAGGACTCCCTTTGATGGAGACATACCGAACTTCTCAAACTTCTCTGGGTGCTCCACAGGGTATTGAACAGTCTCCTGGAGCTCTCTCTTGACATTCTCAAGACCTCCAATGTCATCCCAAGAAACATTAGGAACCTCCACAACCTGCAAAACAAAGAAAGTTTGGGATGAGATCTAAGTGAAACTACAGGTATTGATCTCGTTCTAAGTGCAGTGATGTCAATACTCACAGTTTCACGAAGTGCAGATGGGTTGCTGTTGCCGAGAGCAGTGTGGAAGTGTTCATTGGTCACTGCCATGGAGTTGAGGATTTCAGCATCTATGGAGTCATCTTCCAAATCAATCACATCCATCTTCTCCCTGATGCACTGCAGGGCAGCTTCTGTGCACAGAGCTGCAAGATCAGCACCTACATAACCGTGTGTATCCTTCGAGATCCTTTCAAGATCAACCTGAAACAAATAGCAAAAGAAGAGTTTAGCTTCAAAACGTCTTACAGTTTATAAACGCAGGCAAGGCTAGAACCAGAAACTTACATCTTCAGCAAGCTTCATGTTCTTTGTGTGGATCCTGAGAACTTCAAGACGTCCAATCTCATCAGGAACACCAATATCAATCTCCCTATCAAATCTTCCAAACCTCCTCAAAGCTGGATCAATACTGTTGGGACGATTGGTTGCTCCCATGACAATAACATGAGCGCGAGATTTAAGTCCATCCATGAGCGTAAGGAGCTGAGACACAATCCTCCTCTCAACCTCTCCATTAGTCTTCTCTCTCTTCGGTGCAATAGAGTCAATCTCATCAATAAATATGATCGAAGGAGCGTTCTTCTCAGCCTCCTCAAACGCTTTCCTGAGGTTACTCTCACTCTCACCAGCCAGCTTTGACATGATCTCAGGACCATTGATACAGAAGAAAAAGGCACCGGTTTCGTTAGCCACTGCACGAGCAATCAAAGTCTTTCCGGACCCGGGTGGTCCGTAGAGCAGAATCCCCTTGGGTGGCTTAACACCAATCGACTTGAACAGCTGTGGATGCCTCAAGGGAAGCTCAACAAGCTCCCTGATCTGAGCCATCTGCTTCCTGACACCACCAACATCATCATAACCCACTTCATCTAGCCTTTCCTCGTCCTCCCTCTTGACCGGCTCACCCTCACAGAAAATCTCAGTGTCCGGAGCAACCACACAGTACTCAGCAGGGTCTGTCTCAATAACCTTGAACTCCACACTCCTCATTCCTCCTCTCACCAAGAAGAGATCTCCCTTCCTCACTGGGCGGTATGCCTCCAAGAAATAAGCTGTTGAAAACAAAAATCATTCAGAACATGTAAACAATATCTCAATTGAAAACAAAAACAAAAAGACAAACTTACGTTTGAGGTAAGCGTCAAAGAGGTTTCCAGTGACTCCTTCAACGGTATCATCAACAGGCAAGATGTGAACACGCTTCCCGTACTTGACATCAGGGCACTGGTGAACAGAGATAACATCTCCGAGTCTACCCTCAAGTTAGACCTGACTACTTTGTTCATCCTGATCTTTGGCTCCTCACATGATTCATCAGCGAGAGCAATGCACACAGTGTCCTTCCTCTTCTTACCCTGTAAACACAAAAAACAAAATAAGAAATTCACAAAGAAAGAACAAGACAGCAAAAGCTCTACAAAACCCTAACTTGTGTCC
>NW_026615692.1:0-42623 GCF_000801105.2 Raphanus sativus
TGTTTTGTGGAATAGAGTTTGGAGTTTAGATAAAGGGTTTGGAATTTAAATTTTTAATTTAGGGGTTATAAATGTTAAAATGAATTATTAAATATAAATGTTAAGACTTACTTATAAAGTTAAAGTTATAAAACTAAATAAATTTGAAAATTACAAATTGTGTTTAGATATAAAAGAGTTTATGATTTGGCATGTAGTTTAAGTATAGATTTTTAGTGTTTTGGAATATAATGTTTAAAAATGGTTTTTCTTAGCGTTAGAAAAATGCTATTATATGTTTTTGATAGTATTATTAAACCCGCTTAAATAATGTCTTTGGCGCTAAATTATAATTTTCTGCTAATTTTTGGCGGAATCAGTGATTTTATCTTCCCGCTCACTTTATTTTTAAAATAACATTAATTAAGTGTTATTTTAGATTTCACTCTATCATAGCGTTTATCTAATGCTATTATATAGTACGGAAATTTCAACCTCATCTACTACAACAGTTCAGTAAAACGTGCTATAACAATGTGCTATCAATGTGATGTTTTTTTGTAGTGAGAATAATAACGAAACATCAAAAGCTTTTTAACCAATATCCAAGACACACGTACGGGATCAGTCAACATCATCATCCACATGAGCACACGGTGTGTCAACCGCAGACTTAGCCAAACAATATAGTAACGAAATATGAAATCACGAGCTCCAGAATTTGATCCATGACCTGAATATTTCCAGAAGAGCGAACCAGACCGTGTTGATTGTCTACATCTTACTACGAGCTAGTTACAAGGCAACATATCAAATGCATTAAAGAGATCTCCATCCCTATTCTATTTTGGAGTAAAATATATAGTGAAGATGTAGATGCTCTAACATGTAACACAAATAGACCTAGACAAATAAAACAAGCGTCAAATCATATTCGAATTGAATCAAAAGCCAAACCGAAACAGAATCAAAACTGAATTGATATCCACAAATATTTGAATGATTCTTACTAGAGATGAAGCCAAAACTATTTTTTGATCGGTGTACTGGTGTAATGAGTATAAAGTTAGAAGTTATACAAATACATATATAAATTAATGAAAATACTATTTAAAAATAAATGGATAACTTTATTAGCTTTCCCATTGGTTCTTGTATCTTTGAAATCGAGAAAAAAATGAATACTTGAATATACAAAAAAAAATATATCTAATAATCATATTTAGTTTTGAATTACTAAATATTTTGAAATACAAAATATAAAATGAATTATCTGGAATATCTGATTTTTTCTAAAATATTTAAAATTATCTAAATCATCCAAAATAACCAAACATTATTTACTGAATTGGGATTTCAGTGAGTTGTGATTAAAATTTCAGCTATTAATTCCTTAATAAAAAAAAACTAATTGACCAAATCAATTCAGTTAGACAAATAAAGAAGTCAAGGATTTTTCAAGACTGTTTGACTATGATATCTTCAAATAAGATGTATTCAAATCTTTTTTTTTGTTTACCAAATCTTATTTATTAACTAACTATAGTTACGAATTAAAAGAAAATAAAAAAATGATGTAATAAAATTTAGGAAGATTTGTTATTTAATTATTTAGAATCTTTAATATTCACAATATTTTTTAAAAGATAAGAAAGAAAAAGTTATTCCTTAATTTAAACCATGATGGCGTAAATGTTACACTTCACTTGTCGCATTGCACTATATACTATTCACGCCTTTATTTTATTTTTTGAACTTAGTAAATTGCTTTTGATTTTTAAAAGTAATATCATAGTTTGGTGCGTCTCCAATCTACCCCGCAACTTGCGGTGATAAGTCAAAAAAAAAGATAGACACGTGTTCGATTGTGATTGATCCAACACTCACGGCCTTCAAATCTTATTGGTCGGTACACATCACCCGTTTATTCTGAAATATAATTATCACCCCTAAACTTCATCTGTAATCACATGAATGCCATTATAGGAACAGTCCTCATTTTAAATATTTTTTTCCTTTAATAAGGAACGATGACTAAAAGTATCAGATCAAAAAGTGCATCTATCATAAGTACGGTCGATCTTCCCCTTCCATTTAGCAGGACCCACACGAGTAAAGGACTGATATTACATAAATGCCATTAAATCACACCGTCAATCTTGGTTTCCACAATAACTTCAGTGGGCCGCGTGGTAGCTGATTTTGACATCAGTATGCGTTAAAAGGAAAGGTGATTTAAAAGGATTCATTTTAGTGTCATCCCCTTCCCCACTTCCAACCAAAACATAATCAAAAAAATTATATTAAAAAAAAAGAAAATTAAATATATTATTTTTTACCTTTCTCGAAAAACAAAGCCGTGTTGATATTTGGAGAAGAAAGAGAGATTAAAAGCTTTCATATGTTTCTCCTTCTCAACATATTTTCTCTCTCCTAAACCAAAAAAAAAAAACTGCGAAATTTTTTAAATGGAAGCATTCATGGATGAACTTTTGAACTTCTCTGTACCAGAAGACGAAGGAGCGCTCGCTCGTTCGCCCAAGAATATCGCTCGCCGGAAAACTGGATTACGACCAACGGAGTCCTTTGGTTTATTAAATCCCGACGACGACCTTGTAAGTTCCGTTCCTCTCGCAACCAATTAAAAATAAAAATAATATCCCGACCGTTTCGCATACGTTTACATGTTAGAAACGTTTGCCGGTGACTCGGCCGAGTCGTGTTGACTCGCCGCCGGGGAGGTTAGACGAGTTACGGCGTTTGGGTTGTTGACTCAGTCAGTTTCGGCCTTTTATTTATTGTTCTGTATCGCTATTGGTTAAGTGAACGTCATGTGTGGACGTTTCTTTTTGGCCGGTGTTGCAAAAGACGAGAATACCCTTGGTGTTCTTTTTTGGCTTTGGTTCAATAGTTTGTTGGAGGGGTGTTTTTGAGAATATACGTTTTTTAGGAGAGTCATTGTTTCGTGAGCTGTCCGCATTTAAATTTTCAACCATTTTTTTCGAATTTTGATAGCATACCTTTTTTGAAAATATTGTTTCTTTTTATTATATTATTATTATTCGATGCATCTCAATTATTTTTTTATTTTGACAACGAAATGACGTGAGTACCCTTGTATTTTGTAGGGAGAGGTTGAGGAAGAAGATTTGGAGTGGATATCGAACAAAGATGCTTTCCCTGTCATCGAAACATTCGTCGGGGTATTACCGTCGGAACATTTCATTGTCTCGTCGCCGGAGCGAGGAGTGACTGAAGGAAAACAGTTGAGTCCGGTGTCAGTACTTGAGACGAGTAGTCAGAACATATCTACTGTAACTACGACGACGACTACAACTACGACGACGACGACCACCACCTCCAACAACAGTAGCGCAAGTAACAGAAGCGTCCCGACGATGATTAGTTGCTGCGTTAAGTTCAATGCGCCCGTTAAGACAAGAAGCAAGCGTAGGAGGAGGGACGATTTGAGAATTTTGTGGTCAGGGAACGATGAGCAAGGAGGAGGAGGAGGATATAAGAGGAAGATGACGTCGGTTGCGGCGGCGGGTATGGGAAGGAAGTGTCAGCACTGTGGAGCGGATAAGACGCCGCAGTGGAGGGCGGGACCATCGGGACCGAAGACGCTGTGTAACGCGTGTGGCGTGAGGTACAAGTCAGGGAGGCTTGTTCCCGAGTATCGCCCTGCTAATAGCCCCACTTTCTCCCCCGAGTTTCATTCCAACTCTCACCGGAAGATTGTGGAGATGAGGAAGCATGTTATGCCCGGTGATGGTGGTGGTCGGAATGATTGTGGTTAGAAACTTGTTAGGATAATTTTCTTGTTCTTGAGTTTGTTCTAGGGTTTTGCAGTTGGAATTTAGTTTTTATTTTTATTTTTATTTTTTTTACCTTTTTAATTTGTGAAATTAGGGGTAATTATTAATTAGGAGATACTATGGTCAGTCAATGGAAGATTACTTTCTCATTTTACTCTTTATTTTGTGGTGATTCAAAAAATAGAAGAAAATATTAGTAAGTTTTTTTTTTGTAAACTAAAAATATTAGTAAGTTAATGTTGGATAATTTCATAAATTGACTCTTTTCAATGTCTTCTTGGTCCCAACCAAAAATTATTTCTTCTATGCGAGGCAATTTTAGGAATTTACTGCATGTCTTGATTAGGTGATTCACTGATTCTACTTTTGTCTTTAATTACTGACAGATTCTCTAAACATAACGTACCGATATGTTACTGAATAAATATGTATATGATATTTTTACTGTTTTGTACTTAAAAATATTATGAAGGATTATAAGGGCCAAATGTGATTTTATTTGTATTTTAGCACGTATAAAGAAATTGAGATTATATATGGGTGAGAATAAAAAAAGAAGAAGAAATGAACAAATTATCAACCACTTTCAACAACACAGCAAACCTACTAAAAGTCTGAGAAGTTGCATTAGCAAAACAATAAGGAACTATTTTGTTTCGGTTTCAAAACTATGTATTTCTACTTGATGTAAAAAAATGTATTTCTGCTGCTCCCTCCGTTCATATTTAACTTTTTTGCAAATATTTAATAAAATACATTAAATTTTAAAATTAAATATATAATTTTATGTATTTTTTTATTAACTCTACCCCAATAAAAGTTCAATTATGGAACACTTTCCGAAGATTACATTAATAAAAAAAAACAATGAGAAAATATAATTATTATTTTTAAAACATTTTATAATTCAATATGATCTACAACCTGTCCACTAACATAATTATGTTGCCATGGCTCATTACAAAACCGCATTAATCACAAATCATTGTCTATAACTTTGATATTGTTTATATAATAAACATAATCGTCAATTACATAGCTAATATCGTCATTATCACAAAAGCCACTAGTCTATTAAGTTTGATTTGTTTAAAGTCAGAAAGAAGATCGTCAATTACATAGTGAATATCGTCCCTTGTAATACAAGATTTATTTTGTTTGTTTGTAATACAAGATTCAGTTACTTTAGATTACAACAGAGTTAATTAACATCATCATCTCTAGAGACAAAACCTGATGATGTAACCATCTCCTAATTTGAATAATTTAATGTGATAATAAGGGAATTGAAAAAGGATTAGACAAGTAACGTATGATTGAGGCGTCAGCATGTGTGTGGAGTAGTAGTCACATGGGAGTTGATACTTAGCTAATATCAGTGCACATGCCTTTACTCTTCTTCCTCCTAATTCCACCAACTCCATTGTCTCCCTTCCACGCCATGAATTATATCATCATTTTTTCTATAATATATATCTTTTGAAAATGGGTTCCATTTTTGTGTAATATCCAATAATTCTATGTATCTACCATATTTTATTTCATTCTATATATGTTATTGTATTTTTCTCCTTTTTGAACCTTTTGGCTTTAAAATCCTTTTATATGCATCTAACATATTTTATCTTATTCTATAAGCAAAAAAAAAATTTTGTGATAAAAGAAGAGAAGATATTCAAGAAGCTTGCTCAAAAACATTTATCTTAAAAACATTAAGAAACAATCGGGCCGAACTGGTAGTGCATTATTTGTCATATGTGGACGTTAACCATATGGGTCCAATATGTAGCCTACATGCCAATGTGCAATTCCTACGGTTTATCACTAGTTTGGACTTTATACTTGTCTTATTTCAAAAATGAGAAATGTATTCAAATTAAAAGAACTCAAAAGTAATGATAATACGATGACTTTAGCGAGACTAACATGAACATCCAAACGCATACCTATACGTCTATACAAACTAAGCTCTCTATTGAGTGGTCACACTCTTCGCTAGATTCCTCGGCTGATCAACATTGTGACCTCTCAAAACAGTCAGATGATAAGCCAATAACTGCTCACAAAAAAAAAAAGCAGCAAAAAGTTTAACTTACCAAAAAAAAAAAAAAAAACAGAACATAAGAAATTAGATCGGATTGGTGTTTACCTGTAATGGCACTATATTAACAACAGGCTGTAAACAATCTTCCACTTGAGGAACCTCTATAGCTCTACAAGATCCACTCGAGCTCACAGACACTGCATCACCTTTTGAACACATCACTATTAACCTCCCTTTACGTGCGTGAAGCTGCTGAATCACGGACTGTTGTTTGCTGAAACAAGCATCCCGAGTGGCTATCACAGCGATGGGTAGATTCTCATCAACCAAAGCTAAAGGCCCGTGTTTCATCTCCCCTGCAAGTATCCCTTCGCTGTGCATAAGCGACACTTCTTTTACTTTCAACGCTCCTTCTAATGCTGTCGCGTAGTTGTATCCTCTCCCAAACACAAGCAGTGACTGCTCGTCTATCAACAGCTGCGCTAGATCCTTCATTTCCTCGTCTAGCTTTAGCACTTCCCTGACCTTATCTGCATTCAAATAATGGTATAAACTAAACACAAATTGCTTAAAGACAGTCTTGAGAAGAAGCCCTTTCAACTTACTCGGTAAGTCAAGTAGGCCATCAACTATAGCTTCCCGTCTCGTTTGGCTGGAGATTGTGTCACTTCCAATAGCTAGAGCTAGCATTACCATCACCACAATCTGACTTGTGTACGCCTGGTGAAACCAAAAGTTGTTTAAAACGTTAAATCTTGAAATATATATATATATATATATATATATATATTTTTTTTTTTTGAATTAACCGCAATGTCCGGCGACCTTGATCAACCGACTATTCTGTGGGCTCCTAGAAGTGCAATGTTAAATTATATGGTGGTCAACGGGATCGAACTGCGGATTCACCGTATTGGGATTATCTCTCAAGTGCCACTAGCCCAAAACCCGTTGGTTTATATATATATATATTCAGATATTCATTACCTTTGTACTTGCTACACCTATCTCAGCTCCTGCGTTAATATGGACACCACAGTGTGTTTTTCTAGCTATGGAGCTCCCAACGGTGTTAGTGATGCCGACACATAACGCACCGTTTTCCCTAGCATACTCCAAAGCAAGTAACGTATCTGCGGTTTCACCAGACTGACTCACAAACACCGCGGTGTCCTCTCTGTATATCGGACCTTGCCTGTCCCAGAGATCACTAGCAATCTCCATGCTCACTGGTATACCTATGGAAAAGAACTCAAGTTAAGCAGAGTCGAAACAACAAGATGGTTGTAGTAGCAATTATTACCAGAGAGTTCTTCAAGGATAGGTCTAGATGCAAGAGCGGCGTTGTAACTTGTCCCACACCCTATGAAAACTATACGCCTGCTCCGTCTTATGGTCTTTAAGTGATCTTTCAACCCACCTAAGAGGACTGTTTTGGGTTTGCGTGAACCGCCGCCACGTATAAGCCGTCCTCTCATCGTAGTAGTCAAAGATTCAGGCTGCTCGTGGATTTCTTTTTGCATGTAGTGATCATACTTGCCTTTGTTTATTTGCTCCACTTCCATCTCTAGTACTGATAAAGCACGTTCCACCGAAGCAGGTCTAGATGACCCATTACTCCTTTCGAACTCAAGTATTGACACGCCTCCATCCTGTTGATAAAAGTCCAATTGGTGAAGACATATAATAAGAATCTGCATAGGTTTGTACACACTAGACGTGACTACATTAATTATGAGTTATACCTTGAGATGAACAACTTCGCCATCTTCAATAACCAGCACTTTCTTGGTATGCTCAACAAGAGCGTGCGGGTCGCTTGAAAGGAAAAACTCCTTGGGATGTTCGTTCTTGGAAAGAAAGTGAGCATCTTTGAAACATGATTGTTGCTCTTGTCTTCTTGATCTAGCTCCTACAAAACCATGAAAAAAATAAATGTGAAATATACATTAGGTATGGAGCAAAACGAAAGAGAGACGCGTGGACTCACTTTAACGCCTAAAAGCAAAGGGCTACCACGCTTGCAGGCAACTAACTCGTTGGGATAATGCCAGCTTTTGAAAATAAGAGCATAGGCTCCCTCTAGATGTCTCATCACTTCAAACACAACTTCACAGAAGGTCACCGTCTGTTCACCTACAAAATGTCAAATGCTAAAAGGATAAATAAAAAAAAAACTACTTGAAAATTGAAATCATCATCACACCAAAACAATGCAATTTCTAAAATCTACAGAAGCATTTGTACCATCTTCATTAGCTTGGTCAAAGACAAATTTAGCAAGCTTGGGGATGACTTCGGTGTCAGTGTCGGAATCAAAGGTAAATCCATGCCTGAGTAATGTTTCTTTGAGGACCTGATAGTTGGTGATAACACCGTTGTGAACAACCAAGAAGTCGTGAGTAGGACCAGAGGACTGGGGATGACTGTTCCTGGAGATGGCTCACCGTGAGTAGCCCACCTCGTGTGTGCAATCCCCGCGTGGAAACTGAATACCTCCTCCAAGTTCAATTCTGTATTCGCAATCTCTGCAAAAATAAAAGAAACAAACAGATCAGATCACAAGAGAAGATGGAGAGTGAAAGACGTTACCTTGGTTGACGGAATTGACGAGTGATTCGATGTTGCCAGCCTGACGAAACACGAGGGGAGGAGGAGAGATGGAATTGTCGATGGCGATGCCTGCGGAATCGTAGCCACGGTACTCGAGTCGACGGAGGCCATTGAAGAGGACTTCCAGAATGTGTCGCCTCTCTTTGTTCGCGTGGTAATTCAGATACGCGAATATTCCACACATTCTCTTCTTTTGGTGTTTCAAGAGTTTTTCTTTTCTTTTCTTTTCTTTTTTTTTGGAATGAGAGGGAAGAAGAAGAAGACGAGGATCCGGGACGGTCGTTGTGATTGAGTCAGTGAGATTTTTCTAATTTTTGACTCAGATTGGGGGGGGGGGCTTACTTTGTAATTTGTCAATACCAAGTGCTGTTTTGGATGCTTTTGTCCTTTTTGACTTGTTGTTGTGTCAGAAATATGACGTGGCTGTATTTTATTGGATACATGTTTTATTTTTTATGAAGCGAATAGAGCCTATGCCTCCTTGCACGTGGACGTGGTGAAACATGGGATTTCTACTTTTCTACTCGATCTTTTGTTGTTGTCTTTCTATTATTCTAAAGGCCCAACAACCCAACGATTTCGGATAATATAGCTCATTCGTTAACAATTAAAATGCCATGCACAATATCTCCCACACGTCGATAAAGCCCACTAAACTCCTCTGCTGCTGTAAATCTCTCTGACAGACTAGCTCCTTCAAAGCCAAATCTGATTGGTTTTACTCCCTATAAATCCGAAATTGGCGTCACTGGGATAAGTAAAGACGCACTTGGTCTACAGACTTTCAATGTTATTTTCTCGATGATTATTATCATATCTTTTTTTTTTGTGGTTGTTTATAGTTTCTGCATTCAATCCTTTCACTTGAATACCAATTAAAATAAGGCAAGGTTAGAGTAAACACTAAAGCTTCAACATCAAATATATACAACGACAGGTTCTGCATCGAATAATAATACAATCTCCCCAAAGCAACTAAACAAGAGTTCAAATCTTTTTCAAATTGATTTAGTTATCCAAAATTCCAAATCATATCAAATTTGAGTAATAAAATAATCGTTTGTAAATAAAAAAATCATACAACATATTAGCATTTTGTATGCTAAACATCAAAATTTCTTTTAGCACTGGACATTACCAAAACAAACATGTATTGCATGTAAAAGGCAGATAGCGAATATATTAATTTACTGGTGCTTGATGTATTCACTTTAAAACACCAGTTTTACTTTATTTACATAATAACGTTTCATAGGTTTGAATTTGTTTACGTAGTTTAGTTCTGTAGTGTGAAGAAGTTTAGCTACAATCATTGATGAATTGAAAAGTTTGTTCTATGGCTTAAAATAAAATTAAAAAGGTAAACTGTAATAGGAGGAAGGGTTCGAACCGTCCACCTCAAAAAAATCTCTATCACAATAAGTGAATGGTTGGAACTTTTTTTCTACGCGTCCAGACCGAAACTGGTTCCTTTAGAGGAACATATTTTCCAAAGAGATTACTACTTGAAAAATGGAAGCGATGGTGAAGAAGTTGATGCAGAGTATGACATCTAGATCGTCAGGGAACATGAAGGACAAAGGTCTTAACAAGGAAAGGAGGTTCTTGAAGAACGGAAGCAAATTCTTGAAAGAACTTATCGCTGATTGTAACGGTAAATCTGTTCCTATACGTAGCTTTTCTTCTTCTCAGATCCTTCAAGCCACCAATAACTTCGATTCAAGTTGTCTTGTCAGACGTGAGTGGGACCACAAAGGGTATAAAGGTACCATCGAAGGTAAGTCTTACTTGATCAAGAGATACTTCGAGTATAGAGTTAAGGATCGCAGAGTTGGAGAGGCTTACAATGACATTGTCTTGTCTGCTAGGATGAGCAACCACAGCAACTTTCTCAGACTATTTGGAAGCTGTTTCGAGTTTAGTTTTCCGGTCTTTGTGTTTGAATACGCAGAACATGGAGTCCTTAATCATCGAGGACATATTATGGTTAACGGTCAAGAATCTGTATTGCCTTTGAGTCTAAGGTTGAAGATTGGAAAGGAGATTGCTTATGCAGTGACTTATCTTCACATGGCCTTCCCAAAGATCATTATTCATAGAGATATCAACCCAACCAACATTTTCTTGGACAAAAACTGGACCGCAAAGCTGTCCGACTTGTCCTATGCCATATCTCTCCCTGAGGGAAAATCAAGAATAAAAACTGATTCAGTGATGGGAAGAGTAGGGTACCTAGATCCATTATACTTGGCCACAAATTGTGTGACAGAGTACACAGATGTCTACAGCTTTGGAGTCTTCTTGATGGTTATTCTCACTGGCAGACCAGCTCTCCTCTCCACAAGATCTGATGGGAATCCCCAGTGTATCCTTAGCTATGTGAAAGGTTTATATGAGAACGGGAAGTTGGATGAACTAATTGATCCATTGATGATGGAAGACATGACAAATGGTCAAGTCCTGCAGCTGGAAGCGAGTATTACACTTGCTTTGAGATGCTGCGAGGAGAGAGATGAAGACCGACTGAAAATGATCCAAGTAGCTAAAGAACTCAAGGGGATTGAGAGAATAGAACAATCATTAGGTGCTAATATCTAAGTTTTAATGTGTTTTCTTAATAAGTATAAAAATACTAAAATATGTATTATTTTGGAAGAGAGAGAGTAATTCGGAACCATCGTTATAGTCTAGACTGTTTTTTGGAGAAATAATCATATCTTTTTTTGTTTGTGTTTGTTTATAGTTTCTGCATTCAACCCTTTCACTTGAATACAATAAATCATAAATAAGGCAAGGTTAGAGGAAACACTAATTAAAGCTTCAACATCAAATATATACAACGACAGATTCTGCATCGAATAATACAATCTTCCCAAAGCAAGTAAACAAGAGTTGTTGAATCTTATCTCAAATTGATTTCTTCGTAACCTAGACTTTATCCAATGGTACTACTAGGCACAGTCCAGCTCCCTTCATACGCGACATTGTCTCCACGATGCCTCTTCTTCATCGATGCAGCAGCAGACACCGAGCTCCCATTCGTGTTCGAAGTCAGAGAGCTTTCAACAGAACAGTTGGTCGTGATGTTGCTTTTGTGGTCTATTCCTACTACTTCAAGCTCGGACAAAGATGGCATCATCATCATCATCATCTTTGTTGAATCAAAGTACGGGGGGACTGTTGCTCCTTGAGAGCTGTTTGAGACTTTTATGGCTAGCTCCGATAGCTCTTCCCTAGCTGTCTCAAGCCCAGTATACATAGCAGCTTGCTCCTCAAAGGCCTTGCAAGCTTTCTCAAGAATCGACTGCAGGTACTTCCCTTGTGCCTCTATCCTTACCTGGAGTCTCCGTTGCACCTGCCCATGCTAAAAAATACCAATCAAAAGGTTTGCAACTTTAACAGTATAGCATGTTACAAAAGTTTATGACATGAAGAAAACTAACCTCCAACTGCTCGTGTAGTCTTCTTTGGACTTCCATCTGAGCGCGTAGAGCTTCAGTGACTTGGTAACTCCTGGTTGGCAAACAAATAAATAGGTTCATAAAATTGTAACTCGCTAACAAGTGGCAGCGGATAACAGTACGGAAAAAAAAGGAAGTGTAACAGTACTCGTTCTGTTCCTGAGCAGCCAGTTTCAATGATGAGGGTGAAGATGAACCTGTGTCCTGACTCTCCCCAACACAAGAAGCTGCAGCATCAAATTCACAGAATCAAAGGAAGTCAACGGAAATTTATTTAAAAGAAGGTCCCAAACGAAATGTTACTCTTTGTTCTCTCTTCTCTAAATCAAGTTTTATTTTTTCATATATATAATATTCTCAAACACCAGTGAACAAGAACAAAAGAGTCCCTTAGAGAGGCAGGCGTTGACAAACAAAGATAGAGAATAAAATACCATCCTTGTTGGAGTTATCAGTTGATTCTTTGCAAGCTTGCCTCCCTTGGCGAAATTTCTGTCAGAGCAAACACACATACAAAGGAGAGAAGCATAGCACTATCAAACACACCAAAATGGAGCCATTGCTGTTAACAAGATATAACTAAAGCTTAACTCCAGTCTTGCAAATCTCAGAGTCTAAAGTGCTGTATCTCAGTACCCAAAAAATAGCTCAACCACATAACTCTAGAGAAGTAAGCAGAGAGAAAGACCTGAAGATGAGATTTGAGGTGGTAGAGTGTGAGACCTTTCACTCCCATTGCCCTCATTAGAGTTTTGGGCGTCGCTTCTGCAAAAGGATTTGATTAAACACGTGTCGGTAACCCCAAATCTCTAATCCGAAACACACACAAACCCTAGAAACGAGTCCATCCACTAAATCAGCAACGAGAAGAAGAATAAAGGAGCCACCTTTCATTACTTAAGGTTAATAATCAGTAGAAAGGTACTCACTTTCGGGACCACCGAGTTCCGCGACGGCTTCAACGAACTTCTCGTGGAGCTCCGCCGTCCACCGGAGACGGGGTTTGGGATCGGTGGTCAACACCAAACAGGCGTCTCCGGGGAGATTAGTTCCGTCGAGAGGTCCATGGTACGCACCGCCGTCGAGAATCGCCGAGTACATTTTTCCAATTGCGCCGCCTATTTTCCCCCGGGAAAGTGAAGGAAAGTTTTTTTTAGGGGAAAGAGAAAAAAGTTGGGTGGTTGTTGAGGAATCGGATCCGGGTCAAACCCGGGTCAGCCTCCGGGTGTCTTAAGACAGCGACGAGACGGGTGGACAGATTTGGACGTACTCTCTCTCTCTCTCTCTCCGATATACGTGAACGTTAATGATTAAATTATTAACTAATCATTATTATTTTCTATATCATTTAATCCTTTGTTTAAATTTTTTATTAAAGGACGATATGATTAGTTTTGCTTTTATAAAGAATAGATAATTAACCCAAAAAAAACTTAAAAATGGCAACCAAAAGAACGACTGAAAACTGTAAATTACTCATTATCCAGCACATTTTACCCGGACCCTATGATCCGATCCGAAACCGATCTGAAACCGAACCAAAAATTTACAAATATTTTTTGAGTTTTGAATATTTTTACTCGAAAGAACCGAAACAAAAAAAATGTCCCGAATAGATTCAAACCGGAATAGATCCGACCCGAATAGATCTGACCCGATAAGAACTGATTTGTATCCGACTTAAAAATATGTATATCCAAAATTATGACTTTTATATTATTTTATGATTTAGTTGAAATATTTTTTGTTAATAATATTTGTTAATATTTTGTAACATTTTTAAATAACATGAAATTTTAAAATTTAGAGTTTAAAATGTTTTATTTTAATTATTAATAGTTTAATTTAATTTCTTTTGTAATAGTTTATTTTAACTATTATCAAGCCCTAATTAGACGCATATAAATACAAACGTACTCTAATCCAAATGCAATAATAAATTCTTCAAAACTGTCACCAAAAAAATCTTATAGTTAGATATATATATGTCTGTGTATATATTCAAAACAATAATATGTTAAAGTTAGCTATTAATATTTAATGATATGATGATATTTTTGATGAATATAATTTTTACAGGTTATTCAAACAAATATGTAAAATATTTATCAAATATAAAGCAAGCTGAACGAACATATTAACACACTTATATCGTAAAACATTTTTTTGTCATCTATATCATAAAACATTAGATTAACTTAAATCGCTGTAATATAGTTAAAAAATAAATTACCTCATTTCAGTTATAAATCATTAAAATCAAAATGAGATAAATTATTAGTATATAACACGGGTCAGAGTATAAAAACAACTAATATCAATTATGAACATATGAACCATTTAAACAATATGTTAAACTTTTAAATACAGAAGTTATAAAAATTATAATTTTCATTAAGAAAATGTTTTTCAACTTAAAATTTAGTTAATCCTTAAAACTGATAACTGATAGTAAGTTTTGCTTATCCTTACTTTTTATGCACACCTGCATAAATTCTAAATCCATTTAGGCAATCTAAAACCTGGAAAATGATAAATAACAAATCTAAAAAAGCAACATAAACATAAAAATGTGAAAATCAAACAGCAATGGGCAAAGCTTGAACCCATCCACCACTATTAATAAATTCGAGATTAACCAAACTTTGAACACTGAATCTACTCAGCTTCTTAACCCAGCTCACACGTCTCCCCGTATTCGATCCACTCCCATAGCATCCAATCTCTGCAAACGTCAGCTGAGATTCATGGCCCCTTAAGTGCCATGATTCCCAACCTTGGGGAACAACCACGTTGGTCAGGTCTGTATTGTAAAAGATCACTCGAGCGTAACTGCGCCACGGTCTGCCCAAGAAAGCCTTGCCCGATCCGTAAACGAGGCTGTCTATGAACACAAATCCGCTAGAGTCATATGGGTTGGTCCGTCCTTGAGCCGTTATGTAACCAGCTACACCCGGTTTTAGCGTCCCTCCTAGCACTTTTATCACGCATTTCTAGAACTCACCAATCATACAACTTTATTTAATAATAATTAATAAAAAACAATAGACCACGGTTACTTAGGACTAATGTCGAATTATTCGTTTGTTGGGATACAGAAATAGTAATATTCCCGAACTTTAGTTATCAATTTGATTTAACATCTCTGCTAGTCAGACCTCTACTGGTATTACTAGAACTAAAAACTCGCATGGTTATGTGAAGAGTCAGAATGTAACGAACCTTGTAAATAGATTGCCCGTTACCGAATATGAAATCAACGGCGCCTCGGATAGTGCAGCGGTGGAAGAAGTGTCGGCCATCAGCATCCCACAAGGTATCTTGAATTCCAGAAAATCCTACCGAGTAAAAAGCACATTTATCACCGTTGATCAACGCCGCCACGGCAGGGATCCTAGGGGTTTTGTTCACTTTCCCATTAATCGGGAAATTGTACGTATTCTGTAAATAATACAGAAAGGAAAAAAAGCATTCATCTATAGTAAAAAAAAACAAATAAATAAAAGAACAAGACAGAAGGAAAAAAAAACAAAAGTCACCGTACCACGAAAGTAAGGCTTTTAACGACGGTGTTATCGGCGACAGTAGCAAAGGTAGGGCTTTGCGCAACCGAGTCATGATCATTCCATTCAACTCTAGTTTGCCTCTTTCCAGCTCCAACTATTACTATGAACGGTTTATCATACGGTATTCTTATTTTCTCCCTAAGACATAAGATAAATCGTTACTAATCATTTTTTTTGCATATATGTAACTTCATTTCAAGTCAATGACATGTAACTATACTGACTTGTAAACGCCGGCTGCAACGTTGATGAAGAACCAATGGCGGTTGTTGACTGGGACCGAATCAATAGCTTTTTGTATCTTCGTGAAATTTCCATGGCCCGATTGTTCCACGTACACTTGTTGGTGGTACACTCTGTATGGTGTAGCTTCGATGATAAGGGGTAACCAAAAACAACAGAAAAGAGCGACGAAAAGTCGACGAGTTCCCATCAGATGATGTCAAAAACGTAAGAGACTGTGGAGTAGGGGGAAAGACAAATGAGAGTAGTGGAGGAAATGTATAATTTAACAAAGGCTGTGGGTTTAATGCTTTTTAATTTGTTAAATATTTTGATCAAGATTTATTACATTGTTTCCTTTTGATTACGATTGGAATCAAAGTAGAATTTACTTGAAACTGGCAAGTTTAGCTTTGTTTTGCGATTTGGTGATCAATTTTGGTTCTGCGTAAGATGTCATAAACCCAAAAAAGGAAGTTGTAATCTTTGTGATTGAGGTAACTATGAAGTTTGTGGTCGAGGCTTTGTATTCATCTGGAAGTTATTACAAAATTAAGAAAATAATAATAGTGAATTTTTGTTGTGGCAATTACACTAGATTGGCAGAAAATAAGACACATGAAATCAGGAATTAGTCATATACACAAAAATGAAGTTGTAATCGTGATATTCGGTAACTGTAAAACTAGTGATGGACACTTTACATTCACTTTGGAAACTATTATTAAGAAAATTAACACTCCATTCGTTCCAAAAAGATTATAGTTTTAGAGATGTCAAAAAGATTATAGATTTAAAGTTTTCATTTTACAAAAATAAAGTTACAATTCCTAAACTAACTCTACTTCAATATATAATTTACCAATTGTTTATATTTAGTAATTGTTTTAATTAATATAGACAAAATGAATTAAAATTATAAAATTATATTAAAAATAACAAATTACTATTTTTTGAAAACAAAATAAAAATCTCAAAACTACTCTATTGAGAGAGTAGCAATTTTTCTCACAGAAATTACAACAGATTGCTAGGAATTTTGGAATTAGTCATACACTAGGCGACTCTACCAACTGGTCACTCGGTTTAAGAAAATATTATATATGTAATATATCTTAGGGAGTGATTCAAAAAATATAATATAACTTAGGGATCTCTAGCTAATTTAGGTGGTATATAATCATACCAAGGACTACGTGAATGCCTCTGAAGCCCTAAGAGTATAGGGTTCCGCCTTTGTAAAAGACCCGTTATAAGATCGGATAAATGGTCGATCGGCTAAGTTTCTTTACAAAGGTGATTCAGAAAGTTCTTATCGAACCATGTTAACAACTTTGCGTCATATGTGAGATATCAAGTTGCAGACTACCTGATCTTCAAAAAAAAAGTTGCAGACTACCCAAACAATAATCATGAAGCTATATGAGTACGGTGATGAGGTTATGGTGGAGTTCGAGAGGCCACCAAAAATACTTAATACAATACATAGTCTGATCGATGCATCATGTCATTAGTGCGTGTGTGTGAGACAGATAAGCTACTTGAAAATATGTGAATGTATAAATTAGTCTATGTTACCCTTTTCGCTCTGACTGAGTCCAAACATTTGAAACTTTTATTTCAACACTTCTTCCTTGTGTTCTTCGTTTATGTTTCTCTCTTAGAATTTGTTTCCCATCCCGACTGCTAAGTTATTACTTCCTACAGAGGTGAGACCTGAAAGAAACGGCCTGGTATGAGTAGACCCGAATAAAAAAATATATAGAAAACAGATCAATGATTTCTTTTTGGATAAAATCAACGATTCAGAAGACAAAATGTGGTTTTCAAAGCCTCAATGCATTTGTGTGGCAGCATTTAAGAATCAAAATAAGCTTATTAGGTTTTTTTTCTGGGCAGCATGTCTTGGGGCTGGTGATAGGAATACGCCGAAGGTACCATCATTACATGGACCAACTGAATGGTTTCATCTGTACATAAAGTGTTTTGCACCGAGATTGTCTTCCATTTTGACTTCCAGTCTAATCAATGGGGGATAGGAGAAGCCGGGGTATTCCAACTTGTTTAGGTCTCTTGTTCAAGAGTCAAGACAAACACTAAATTTGAAGTAGACTAAGAAGCATCTTGAGAATGGGAGTCCAGAGACGAAGAAGACAATCCGGTAACGGATGAAGTTTGTGATGAGATCTGATCTCTTTTACTTGTGCAATTTGTGTGTGTGTTTGTTTGTTTATTTGTGTAAGCAACAAGGTTTTAACAAAAACTAATCTCAGAGGAAAAGTTAACTAAAATCTTTAAATAAAACACAAGGAAGTGAGACGACCATAAACAGAGAAGTGAAGATTGAGACTAATACAAGAGTCTAGAGAATTGAGAACATGCATGCTCCTATATATGTGTAATTGTAATACATTTTTTGTTGTTATTCATCACTTACTATTATAGATTTCATAAACAGATTTCATATCCGTGAACAAAACTTTGTGTGGATCTGCGCATGTTACTCTGTTCCTGTCTTTATTGACCAGATTACGAACAGATTTTTGCTTACAGGACACCAGTGACATACTTTTTTTTCCGAACAGACCAGTGACAAATACATCTATATTATTAAAGCAGAATCCTAGGATTCTGCCCCTGAATTTTCCAGAAATTTACAAAACATACCACTTCCTTTTTTTTTTAAATACCTTTAATAATTTACAGAAATTTAAAACACAATCGAATATCATGTCCATCAAAAGAAAACAGTCCAATATCTTAAATATATGGTCCATCGAAAACTTAAAACCATTTCCAATATGTTTACTAACCCATGACTCTCCCAAGTAATCTAATAATAATGTGTACAATCTGTACAATCTGTTCAATCTGTTTTTTTCTCCAACAAACCAATTTGTTTGACGAAAATGAACATGTTTGCTTTGTAAACATTCCTCCCAACATCCTTATATAATCCTGCAAAGAAAATTCGAGTAACACATTTATAGTATATACTCAATGCCATTGACAATCAACTAACACATTTACACATCGACTAATACTACAACATCTTTCAATAAACCAAACAATATGAATAACAAATAATATTTAGAAACTCAAACATTTTCGGGAGCAGATCAAAAGAAATCATTGAATATTATTTTTAGATTGCTACAACAACAAATTCAAAAATAACATATAGAAATAAGATTTTCCAATTTAACTAAATTAATTCAAAAGATAGTATATAGAAACAGAATTATCCTGATTTCCTAAATTAACCTCATGATCACACATAGAATATCTATACTATTAAAGCAGGATCCTATTGGTTTTTTTACTAAAACTACCTCTTTCTTTAATATCATTGCATATTTCATTAAGTGCAATCAAGTAATATTAATAACACATCTATATTGGGTCATTTTTTTAAAATCCAGCCCATTGCCCACATCATCTCTTTTGGGCCATTTGGACCGATTAACAAATCAGATTCAGTTTTTATTTTTCTCGGATCGGGTTCGAGTTGGATCTTTCCGGGTCCGGGTGGGTTCGGTTCTCATGCATAAGAACCTGAAAAATAACCAAATAACCAAAATATCTAAAACGGGTTCGGTTATTTATACTCAGAGTAACCAATGTATCTGATTCGGTTCAAATTTTTTGTATCCAAATTACTTAAAAGTAACCGAAAGTAACCAAAAATATCATTGTATACAGTTTTTTGGGTAAAATTTTATCCAAACTATCATATTTTATCCAAAAATACTCAAAAGTACTAAAAATAACTATTATAGTTAACTTATGATATTAATTTAAAATATTAAAATAATTATAAATATAATTATAACATATATTTTTAGATATATATTCACATTTCGGGTATCTTCGGGTACTCATTTGGTTCTCGGTTCGGATCGGGTTCGGATCGGTTCTTCGATATAGCAATTTAGAATTCATTCGGATATTTACCCCGGGTCTGATCGGTTTCGGTAGCCTGATTTTTGGGTCGATTTTGGGTTGGTTTCTTCGGGTACGGATATTGTGATCAGGCCTATACTCATTTAAAATGAAACACGATAAAGAAAGATAAAAAACTTAAGTCTTTTATAAAAAAACAAATATATGAAAATATGATATTTATTAAATATTTGTCAATTTAAAAAAAAATAAAGGAAAATAAACCCGCGCTTTAAAAGCGCGGGTCAAATCTAGTAAATGTCTTAATTCATATAAAACAAAAGCGTGGACAATAATAAGTACTAGATTTTGACCCGCCCTTTTAAGGGCGGGTATATTTTTTGTTGGAAAATTATTTTACGTAATAAAAGTTATGATTTTTGATAAATTATTTATTTTTAATTTTTATGAAATTTATCTTCAATTTACTTATATAACTTATTTTTTCTTTTCAATATGACTAAATTTTAGAAGACTCTAAATAATTATAACCCGTAATATGATTTTATATATTTAAACCAAAGTTAAACTTATTTTACACTGATTTTTTAATTTAAATAAAATATTTGATATCTTCAACACTCTTGTATTGAAAAATTCATTTGTGCGTTTCAAAACATTTTCTATAATTTTATTAAATTTAGTTTATGTGATTTAGTTTTTATTTTAAATGAAATTATTTTTTAAGGAGTTAAGATAATTTAGACTCATATTATGATTTTGTTGATTTAATCATTTGTTATTTCAACTTCATTTTATTTTGAAGTTTCATTTAATAAATGCTTTCAAATAATTAATAATTAGATTTTGATCCGCGCTTTGTGAATTAGTATTAGTTGATTGTTGAACATTATTGTAAATATTAAAGCATATAATTTTTTACAATTATATAAATTATAAATTAGTTTATTTCAAATTTCGCATGTATATCTTTTATGTAAATCTTTAGGTCTGTGCATTTTATTTGAATCCAAAACACGAACCGAAACCAAAAATATAGATACGGTTTGGATCCACTAAAATACTTATTGGTTATTTTAAGACCCGTAAATTTTGGGTCTGATTCGGATCATACGTGAGACCCATCAGATATCCAAAGTACTCATTTTTTTACAAAAGTTAGAATAGTATCCCTTATATATTAATTGAGGAACATTACAACATTTGAATGTAGTCACGTATCATCACCACGATGATTTTCGGAATTCTAAGAAAAATATGTTGGTCCATCTAAATATATATTATTATTATTATAAAATTAAATATCAAATTGATTAATAATGCATAAAAAATATTCTTCGTTCTTTTTCTTAAACAGAAGCTACATAATTATTTAATATGAGTAACATATATATATATATATATATATATATATATATATATATATATGACAATTAATAATTTTGAATAATAAATATTTGATAATAATTTTGCATTCTCCATCTTTTTTGTTTAATTTGTGATGTTAAAAAATTTAAACAATCACATTAAATATATAATAATTATATGTTATATTTGAATTTTTAAAACAACTATAAATTATTAAAACTGTTAAAATCTTTTTTTTTGTTCACAAACTGTTAAAACTGTTAAAAATATTACAATGAAAATTTTGTTGGTTTACTTTTTTGTTATAAAAATACAAATGATCATAAAATCATATGAATATGAAATATCATAGTGTATATATTCAGATTATATTTTTTTTTATTTTTTTCAGTAAACAATATATTATTATACGATTTACTATTGAGATGGAGATGCACAAATGATATATATCAGAGGTCCTGGCCATGAATTTTATGCCGTAGACAAATATTATATTACATTGATTTTCTTTCAATATTTCATTTTTGTAAATATTTGTAATATTAAACATATATTATAGTGTGTTGTGCACACATAATTTTAAATCGAGCATGTATGCAAATATATTAAAAACAATTATCTTTAAATTCAATACGATCAGGGAAATATATGGTAGCAGCACGAACGTTATACTATGTTATAAATATGTTTACTGTACAATTAATAATATGTTAAGTTTTAGACTTATTGGTTCGTCAATAGGCACGTATAATATGTTAAACATCACTTTTATAATTAGACATGTAAATATTAATCCTCTTTTATGGGCCCAATAATAAAAACTAATGCCAGCTAGATATAATGTAATATATTTAGTTAGAGAAATATTAGATAAAACCAAAAATATTATTAGTTAAATAAAAGGGTCCAAAACAACTTGTGTAAGTCAATTTTTCAAGACTGCTTCCTTTTTAATAGTATAGATTATCGAGTGATAAGAATAGAGGAGAAATATTAAACTAGAAAATAAAATATTAGTTATAATATATAACATAAAAAAAGCTTTCAAAGATGGTCTGACAAATTTTAACTTTGAACAAAAAAATTCCTAACTAAAATCGTCATCAGTATTCAATAATGTTTGGATAACACTCATCAGCTTCTTCTCTTTTTCACCTCCTTTTCTATCTTGTTTGCTCAAATGATTGTTCTTTTTTTATTCGATGACATCTTTATATTATTGTAAAAATTGATGTTACAACAATTAATTACATTTGCTTAGAAAACAACTACTTGCATTTTATAACAAAACTTGAATATTAGAAAAAGTAAAAGAAGAAGAATAAAAAGGGTTAGTTGTCTCATTGCTCTAATTTTGTTTTGATTTGGTTCAATATACCAATAATCGTGTATATATATATATACTAGGTGTTTTCCTGCACTATGTGCAGTAATTGTTTTTAAAAATATCTTTTAGTAGATAAATATAATTATATATATTTAATTTTTTATTTAAATTATAAATTTTCTTTTTTCTTATCAATATTTTAATATAAATTTGATTTAACTGAACATTAAAATTAAGATAAAAACAATTTTGTTTATTTTGAATTATATTTAAGAATGTGCATGTATATATTTAAAATTATAATATTAGGTAGATTTTTATATCTATTTATTTTAATTAAATATATTAAATAAATATGTAAAATTGCATAATTGTAAAAAATTAAAATTAAACAATATTCATAAAATCTGCAGATATATGTATATATAATAAGAAACTAATGATTTCACGATATAATTGATTTTATGATTTTAATTTTTATAATTTTCTAAAAATGTGTATATATTTTGAAATATTTTTAATTTAAATGATATTTCGAAATTTTAAATTCTATAATTGAATATATTTATTTTAATGATGATTTATGAGTTATTACCATATTTTTAAAAAGTCCAAAAATATAAATCGATAATAAATGTAATATATGAGTTATTACCATATTTTAAAAAGTTTACCAAAAATATAAATTAACATTAAATATAATTGTCTATGTCATATTAATCTATAAGACATGTCATCAATTTTAGTAGTCATGTCATAATTATTAATCTAGGTGTTTCCTGCACCATGTGTAGTGATGAATTTTTTAGAAGTTAAATTTTATATTTTAAAATGTAATTTATTAATATTATATATTTTATTAGTTTGACCAATAATTAATATAACTATCATTAATTAAACATAAAACTAAGAGTAAATATTTTTATTTTAAATTATATTTAAGAATATATATGTATATATAAAAGTTAAAATCTTAGATTAAAAAAATTATTTATTTCATCTGGTTAAATTTATTAAATTACTAAAAATCATATAAAATTGTATAGTTATCAAAAATAAAACTAAATAATAAGATTTTTTTTTCAAATTCAGAAAATTTAGAAAAATTTTAGATAATAACAATTTTATAATTATAAAAGTATAATTATATAATATTTCGAAATTCAAAATGTAATATTTGAATATATTTATTTTAGTGATGATTTATGAGTTATTACCATTTTCTACAAAGTTTACCAAAAATATAAATTAATATTAAATGTAATATATGAGTTATTGTCATATTCTAAAAAGATTTTAAAAATATATATCAGCATTAAATGTAATTGTCCATGTCATATTTAACCATATGACATGTCATCAATCTTAATAGCCACGTCACAATTTTTTGTGAAAGCAATTGTAGAGAAGACATGTGGCAAATCACTTCTCAAATATAGATTAAGGGATATATATAAATATTTTAAGAAATCAAATCTGTAGTCTATTAAAAGAAAATAAGAAAGGGAGGAGGAATACTTTGATGGCTACGATTTGATGGCTCAACAGAAAAGATACGTACATACATTATAATTTTTATAAAATAACTAGATTCTTACTCTCGGTATATATTTTATTTTATATTTTTTTCAAAAATATATTTATGTTACGTGAAAATGATATATATTTATTGATTTATCTTTAAATAAAAATAATAATAGTTAGACTAAATCTATATCAATAGGTTATGTTACTAATTTAATAGAATATATATTTGATATAATATTAGAAAATTAATTTTAAACTTAAATTTGTTCTAGTTAATTTTTAATAAATTAATATTTCTTAGATTCATATATACTATAATCATAATATATGAACCAAACTAATAGTTTTTAGGTTTTATGAACCAAACTAATCAATATACTTTTAAATTCTAACTAGATTCTAATCCGCGCTAGACAACACGGATATTATTTTATCTATTTTAAATCAATTATTAGTAGTACATGATATATTTATATTGTATTTTTATAATTATTGATGGGTAAATAATAAGTTTTTAAAGATATACTGAATTGTGACGTTGTTACATAATATTGTTTGTATGGTGTTTTTTTCTCGTGTCCATAAATTTTTAATGTGTAAATAGTGTTATTTTCCGTATAGCGTTAGATGTTTTGTTCTAATATTTGATAATAAAAATGTGATTGTTATTTAATTTCTTATAAATATATTTATATCTTATTAAATATATTATCAACATATTTCGTTCAAATATTTTATGGATATATTTTAAGATAATAAATTTGAGGGGAAAATTAAGATATAGTTTCATATGTTTTAAAATTAAAAGCTTGCATATATTTTAAGATAATATGGATAACCCACTAATTATTTTTGAATTATTATTTCCATTTAATAATTTTGCTTGGAAATTCTGATAACCATATTCTGTTAAAATTGGTATCAAACACTAATATATGATAGGTTATGAATGTAGATAGATTACTAAGTATTAGGGAGTTGCGAAAATAAGGAAGATATTCTTTTTGGAAAAGAAAATAAACTTTCAAATATATATGAGATCTCGTCTATTTAATTATTGTGATTTATTAAAAAATTGCGCAAATTGTTATTGATTAATTGGTGTGCAAGTCAAGTTAGTATAGATTTGATTTTGGAAAAGAAAATTAACTTTCAAATATATATATGAGATCTCGTCTATCTAATTTTGGTGATTTTAAATTAAATTTGCGCAAATTATGGTGATAATATCTTTTTAACATTTCTTGTATTTAAGAATGATATATCGAAAATAATTGTTTGAATAAATGTAACATGTTCATTCTAACTTCTACTCTATTTTTTAAAGAAATTTAAAAATCGATATAAAATTTTGTGCCCAATTGATATTATATGATCGAAGTTCATAAAATGACATATTATGTTCATAATGGCAGGTAGGGATTGGACAGACCGGGTATCCGGGGTATATCAGGATACTCGAAACCGTAAAATTGATATCCGGATCCGGATTCGACTCTTCAGGATATCCGAGGTTCGGATATCCGGACTAAAATCCGAATACTTGTGGATATCCGGATCCAGACTTAAAAAAAATAAAAATTAAAAATTAGCTAATTAACCATTTATTTAGTCTATTTAAAATTATTTAAAAAATTTAAAAAATTTTGAAATTTAATAAATTAAATTTTTAGTTACTTTATATATAAACTATATATGATATAGATATATAAATATAATTATATTTTAAATATATAATAGGTCTGGATCCAGGTTCCCGGACCTAAAATTGCACTACCCTGATCTGGATATGGATCTACCGGATTTGTAGAAGCACTACCCGAATCTGGATACGGGTTCTCTGGATATCCGTTTTTCAGACTGGATCAGAGTGGATACCGGATCGAGTCGCGGATCCGGATTTTAATTCTGAAGCCTAATGGCAGGTATCTACTCTTGTATAACATATAATCAATCAAGAAAGAAGCAAATAACATATATACAAAACTGAGGTTTATAGGAAAAAAGTAGAAGAACCAAACTTATATAGTTTATGTATGTTAGATACGATGAAATAAAATTATTGTATAAGTGTACGTATAAAGTTGGTCTATTTGTAATAGACCTTAATTCAATACATTTTGTGATGTTTTGGTTTAACTAGAGTAGAGTTAAGTTCATTGGTTTAATATACGTGAACCGATATAAATTGAAATGTAGTGTCTATAATATTTATTTGATATGGCTCATAAAATATGTAATACACTAATAAAAATGAAACAGTCCAAAACTTAAATGAAAAAAAGAAATAGATTAGATAGTTTTTAAAACAAATATACTTTATAAAATGGGCCCTTAATTATTTTTCAAAAAGGAGCCCGTTGGCCTTTTTCTTCAACTACAGAGCGGCCCTGATAACAGTCATGTGGTAACCTTTTTTCAACAGTCATTTGGAAACCTTTGTTTTATTGAAAAAGGCTTAGTGCGGAACTCTTTGTTCGTCTCTATCTTCTTAATTACGCAACTTATTATGTACAGTACGAAGTTTGAAACACTGTCATTCATCGTCAAGATGGTTGCAATTTAGTAGCCCCAGAATCATTCAAACATAGTCTTTCTTGGACAAGAAGATAACAACAAGGTCAGAAACAATTTTTAGGGTTAAAAATTGTTGGACCGAATTCGACCACGAGTTTATGAAAGATCCACTGCACCCGTACCGAATCTAGTTGGAAGAAGTGTGATTCACGAAAATACCATGCAACGTAACATTAGTCATTGCAAAATATTTAACGGGTTTGCCAACTCTAATGATAGCATGCATGCACCGGAGAGTTTTGTCAGAGTAATGATAAGTTTGACAACACAAAGGACGTATATAGTACGGATCACCAGACGAAAGATGTATATACTGATCTGGACATCATGTAATTCTACAGAAACCATTCTTGAACATTTGACGGGAGGGATGTTAAGTTTCAGAGACCAATTTCAATCTTTATCTTTCGTTCCTAAGCAGCTACCATATAATCAAATTCATTGGATACCCTTTTAGCCAATAAAGCTTTGTCCTTATGATACTTTTTCTCTCCATCCAGTCTCGTGTTTATACTGACTAAAACGTCATAGAAGAAACGAGAAAGTCACCTCCTCTTGTCGCACAAAAAAGTCACCTCCTCTTGTCTTGTCGCATATTTCATCGTCATTAATCTCTGATTGTATTATCTCCACGAACCTGCTCTCTGAACCCATTACACTGAAGCTCATTCCACATAAACACCTGTAAATTAATCTCGAACACAAATTATTCACATTGTTAATACAAGGAAACGGCATAAATGAATTATGAATCGATCAACAGTTACATTTATTTTTTTCTATTTGATTTTCAAAATAATATATATAATACTACTATTAAAATATATTTACATATCTAAGAGAAAACCAATCTAAATGAAAATCACAAATTATTCAAAACTTTAATCTATTTAGAACAAAAAAATCATGGTTGAATTCAAAAAAATTTGATGTTATCTAATATACTAAAGTGATAATCAAACTAATCATATATTACATATGCAAAATCGCATGTCTATATAATATGATATTATTTATAAAAATTATAAAATAATTAAAATTAAAATTAAACTATTAATAAATTATTACAATATATTTATTTTATAAATATTTATATCCGTACATGATCACGGGAGAATCACCTAGTTAATTTTTATAAAACTAGTTAAACTTAAAAGTACAGAAACCAGAACCTGAATTTTTAAATGAGTATTAAAAAATTAGGAAAATAGCAAACAACTATATAAATCGTATATTATTTTTGGAAAAATATCTTAAAGTTCTAGTGATATGTAAAACTATACAAATTTGGGTACAGAATAACCTTTTAATTGTTGACAAAAAGCTATTGTAATTTTTGTGACTTAGGAAAAGTTAATTGAAATCATCTGTATCAGCCGAATTTGAGAAATATTATCTTATTTATTATTGAAAATGATAATTGTTTTTCACATGCCATCATATCATTCATGCATTTATAGGTAGCTAAGATTTTTTCCAACCTTTAGCACTTTAAAATAACTGAATTTTTATGTCAGGATATATTAGATATGTTAATGATGCCTTGATGATTAGATGTACCATAGCAAACGAAAAAAATAATTGCATCTAAAGGTAAAAATAAACAAAACAAAAGGACATGTAAGATCTAAAATGGAACAAACATAGACTTTTTTTATAAGCCACCAACATAAACTTATGAAAAGTACCTTTAACAGAAATGACAGGAGAAATATAAAAATTATTACATGGTGGTATTTGCGTGAATAAAACTAAATATCTCTTGGATGGAACTTGCAATGTCTTCTGCAGTAAACCTCGTCTCACTTGTAATCTGCACGTGTGTTATACCTACCTGATGTTATCTTTTTGCGGTTGCTAGATACTATAACAATATCAATTCGTAATACATATGTATCTTCTTTGTAACTATCCTTTATGATTTTCTCTTTTCTGTGTAGAGGGAAACCAAACCTGTAACTAGGTGTTGCTGTAAACCTTTTTCCTTTTAACTTTGTACTGCCCTGGTTTTTATTTAATAAAATTTGGAATTATACCATACATTTAAATAATGCATATGCTTATAATGACAAAGCTATATGTAATTTATATATATTATCTAATTGTAATTGAGTTTTATATATATACATGGCTATTGCCTATTTAGTAAACCCATTATCCATGTAATCGCCACTAAGCAATCATCCACCCAATGATAGAAACTGCACTAGCTAATCACTAGACTATTACTTTTTCCCATAGCTTACTAAAAAATTAACATTTATATTAAAGCAGTCCAAACATATGGGTAAAAAATTTGATATGTACTATGTACTTATATATAAAACTCCTATAATGATGAAGTAAGAAAGTAAAACTTGCCTTGACATTGAAGGAATAGAGGACAGTTTGTTCCATGGTAGTGATGTTAGTGTGAAGGATAGAGAGATGAAGATCCTCCAAAGCAGCAATAGTCTTAATCAGTTGTCCTGGTCTTCTTCTTGAAAGTATCTTGATCATAGCGTCAAACCCTAGCAGCTTCACCTCCACATCAGCCAAGCACGACTTGTTCTCCGCTGTTTCTTCCTGGAGCCCTCCTCCTCCACCCTCTAGTTCAGTTACATTTCCGGTACTAGTTAGCGGGTTAACAACCGAAGTTATTGGTGAAGAAGAAGTCATTGTCGTGGTCATGTCCCCAATTTGCCTATTACCGGTTTCTCCGAGGATTCTCCGACGCTTTTGTGACTCCAGGCATTGTAGGAGTTGCTCCAGCTCTCTCACAAACTCTATTGCTCCACCTATGATCGACGCTTGATCTCCCTGTTGAATACATGCATAGTAAAAAAAAACTGCTCACGGACAGTCCTAATTATATATATATATACACACACATATGAATATAGTCACAGATATATAAAAGAAGTATATCCTAATCATACCCTTTGAACGTAGGATCCAGGCATAAGAGACCTGAGAACACGAAGATGCTCGTTCATTTGCTTTCTACGGTTCCTCTCGACTGCGATATGAGTCATACGTTGGCTTTCTACTTCTTCACTGGTTTTGCTTGTTCTTGCTCTCTTCCTCTTGCTCTTCACCTCCTTTGTCGTATCATTTTTGTTCTCTCTCTCTTCTTCTTCTTCTCCTCCAATAAAACGGAGTTGCACCGAGTTGTTATCGTTTTCCACGTCTTGATTCTCCTTTTCTTCAAGAAACACGTTGCCTATGTTTCCTTCGCACTCACCTCCTTCTTGAGACATGAGATTATGGGTTTGGTTATGGTCCTCTATCTTATCATTCAAGACTGGAAACTTCAAAAAATATACCGGGTCCATCCCCGTTTCTTGATTTTCTTGGTTTCCGGTCTGGTTCAACGCCAGTTTCGGACCAAAGTCCGCAAACTGCATCACGTCTGCGAAGCTCATTTTATCAAAAGCAGGTGTTGCTCCAAAGCCTGAAGGGGACAGTTGATGCTGCTGCGGCATCGATTGCTTTTGTTGCTGAAGGTTTCTGTTGAACATATAGTCTATCATACCGGAGTTGTTATCGTCGTTACCGCCTGAGGACTCACCTAAAAAGTTCGGTGCCTGAAAAAACCCGTATTGTTTACATATATAGACATATATATAGGCGAAGAAATAAATTAGTAAGATATGGAGAAAACGTACATACCGAGTAATCTTTATCCATTGCTTCGTACTTGATCACAAAGCTCCTTGGCCTGGTATAACAACAATCCATGAGCGTCGCAGTCAGTTGAAAACATATATGTGAAACAAAAACCCCACGTAGTTATGCATATACATGTATGTCTCCATAGTTGTTTTGGAATTGGATCAGACGTACAGAAAAACCTAGGCATGATACATATTCCACCATATGCGTATGCATATATGTCTTATACATAGAATTTTATCAAGCTGAGTTATGAGAAACAAGTGAATGATGAAATAAAAGAATTACCTTGTATGATTTACTAGGGTTTACGAGAGGTGTATATAGAAGACATGCAAAAGTAGCAGAAGATGGACAAGAAATATGTGTATTGAGACGTCACGGTTGAGCAACCCCTACCAAGCTCTCATATATATACACACGCATATATAAACATAATACAAAGAGAGTGGACCTACATATGCGTACAAATGGTATAGCAAGAGGTATTAAAATCCTATATTAATGTACGTGTATTCTCATTGATTTGTTTGTATAAGAGAAACTTAAGAATCATTAATGCGTATTTAATAGAGGGTGGATCTTCAACAAATCATTTGAAAATAATTTAGTTCACTCAGTTAGATACATAATCTGTACTATCGTTGTCCTGTATCTTCAAAGATGCGATAAGTTTTTTTCTTAATTAGTAACCTTAGAAAACCGAACAATGTACATATGCGGTAGTCCTAAGTAATATTATAGCATAAGGTAAATCATCGTTCTTAATAAAGCATATCATATTACATTATTTCCCCCTAACCAACCTTTTTTAAGCCTTTTTCAAAAATAAACTAACCTTTTTTTTACCAAAAAACAAACCTATTTTTAATCTAACCTGTTTATTAATTAACTAAGTACATTAACCAATAACAAAATCTGGATCTTGGCTTTTCTTGTTATGTGTTAAGATATTAAAATTACCACTATCAAAAAACTCTCGTATGGTTACAAAATACTCAGTTATTTCATATATATTTTTTAATTTTAGTTCTAAAAACTAAAATAAATATGCTATGAATTTTTACTGGCCTTTCGTGTGATTATTTCTAAATCTGGAGACCTATTCAAACATATTTTCTATCAAAGCAAATTTCAAAATTGGGATCAAGTTCAACTAATTACCGAAAATGAGATTGAGTCAAATGACAAATTATTGAATATTCAAAATCATATATTGTTGTGTAATAAATACTATCTATATATTTATTTCTCTTATTTTTCGTAAACGTAAAAATGACTGGAGCCACAGAATAAAGAAAAAGGAGTAATGTGAAACACACATGCATCACCTCTCTATCTTTGGAACCATTAAAGAGTTGT
Organism: Raphanus sativus; assembly: GCF_000801105.2. Classification (NCBI taxonomy): domain Eukaryota; kingdom Viridiplantae; phylum Streptophyta; class Magnoliopsida; order Brassicales; family Brassicaceae; genus Raphanus; species Raphanus sativus. The sequence continues at coordinate 31,422 of NW_026615692.1, forward strand.
GATAAGTTCCAGAGTTCACAAGCAAGCCAAACCGCTCTTCTTTTCTACCGCTTTTTCGTGAACTTAATCAAATCTCTATACGCGTCTCCTCTTTTTATTTATATCAGTTCAGATTGAATTACTTATGTTATTTGTTGTCCAGAATATTATTTTTTCTTTTCCATTTTCGCGAAAATGACCTATGCTATTATTGTGTGTGTGTGTTTGTGGCGACATGTGAATTTTGTTTATTTTATTTTCTGTCGTCAGACATGTGAATTTTAATAAGGACAAGGTTGTATAAAACGTAAGAAGATGGTTCAAATAGTATTTTAATCACTACAATTTTGTTTTTCTTGGATGCCATTACACTTCCATCATATAGTTAAGCCACGTGCGTAGGAAAAATTGGTAACCTTTAAAACATTATGAATGAAAAAACAAAATAATAGAAATGAAGATTCTTTTTTTTTGTAACTTATTATTTATCCCCACATTTGATAAAAATATTGTTTTCGTTCTATAAATCCTTATAACTTGAAAAATGAGAAGAACTTACCAGGTATTATATATTTGCAATATACTTTTGTTTCTGTAAAGGGAATTTATTGAATCAGGTATTTGAAAAGATTTAAGTTTTTTTTCTCGAATACCCTCTTATTGTTTTTATCGTTTATAAATATTATTTGAAATCCAATCTTATTAAATTTGTCATTTGTATAGACACTACAAAGTTCAACTTTATTAGAAAATAAAGATTTTTTCAATATAATTCATCAAATAAGATTTTTTTTTGATTTTGAAAGATATATTTATAATTTAAAGATAAAAAATACCAACTCCTAAGATGGTATCTGGAACTTTTATTTTTATTTTATTTCACTTTAAAAGGAAGGAAATCAAAAAATTTCAAAAAGAATAAATTCATTATTTGAAAATCACTTTTAATGTTATATATTTTTGTATATTTGATCAAATAATAAATTATCAAAATATATTTAGTAGAAATAAATTTCATAATTTATTTTCAAAATATTTTAATATCCTAAACCCAAACCATATATCCTAAACCCAAATCGTAAATCCAAAATTCAAATCCTTAAGTTTAGGATTTGGGTTTAAGATCTAGAATTTAGGTTTAAGGTATACAGTTTGAGTTTAAGATATATGATTTGGGTTTACGGTATAGGATATATGATTGATTTAGAGTATATGGTTTGGATTTAAGGTTTGTGGTTTGGGTTTAAGGTTCAGAATTTGAGTTTAAGGTTCAGAATTTGAGTTTATGATATAAAATTTGGGTTTAGGGTATAAAATTTGGGTTTATGGTATATATTTGGGTTTAGAATTTATGATTTAGGGTTTAGGGTTTAGTTAGCATCACTAAAATTGATTCTATTTTTCTTTTTAACTATTTTTTTAAACAATTTGATATTTTTATTTAATTATTTACATAGTATTTTGATTGGTTTTAAGGGAGTGGTAAATTTAAAGGATTTTATTTTTCTTTTTAACTATTTTTTTAAACAATTTGATATTTTTATTTAATTATTTACATAGTATTTTGATTGGTTTTAAGGGTAGTGGTAAATTTAAAGGTTAACCACAAGAGGTGAACCTAATTCTTGTCCGTCCAATAAGCCCTCTTATATTTTCCTTTCTTGAACTTTCTTTATTGTATACTCAATATGGCCTTTCAGTATTAAAATTACAGATGCTCAAATTAGTAATATATCAATGTATGTTTATCATACATTTAAAACCAGAAATAACTTATTCTCAGAAAACCAAGAAGTTAGATATATTTATGTATGTTTAAAAATTTATACTATGATGTAAGCTGCAAAACAATATTCTCATCATATTGTGTTTCTGTGGTAATTTTATATTTTATTTTTATCTTAAAAATAATTCAAAGTGTATATTGTTTGAAATCATGTAAACGTTTTCACTGCCTACATAACATGTGGGGCACTTTTTATGTATATAAACTTTTAGATGTAGATTTGAATTATAATCAAACAAACTCAAAATAATTTTTACTTAATTTTATGAACAGAAAATATACAATTAACATATAATTTATATAAAATATGTAAATTGTTATAAATACGATAATAGATAAACAGTTATATATTTTTACCAAAAAAAAAGATAAACGGTTACATATTTGTACAATGAACAATCATTACCGACATATTTTAACTATGCATCACTTTTTTGCTTTATAACAGTTGTAAAATGTTTAAATAAAATGTTATAAACAAAAAGTCTTATATTCTCTTTTATTTCCTTTTATTTTTAATGACGACTTTTCTGTCACCTTTCCTCCCTTTTTTCCTTTGTTACTTTCACTTTTTTCTTTTAATTTTATGTATAATATACAACCAAAAAAAATATTATTCCCATACATAAAACGTATGGTTGGTGTAATAACAACAAATATTTTTGGGTTAATCCACCGTTAGTCACTCTTTGCTTCTTTATAAATTGTACATATAATTTGGTCTAATAACCGACGTTTACATTAATATAGAAAGGTTTCTCAGCTACTTAGTACTAAATTAATATACTTATAATATCTAATTTGGATATGAAATGGGAGAATTTTTTTTATCAGTATATCTTTATAAATATAAAATTTTTATAAGCTTTTATTCAAAGGTATCTGGTATCATCTAGTAAAACTATGTTTTCTGGAATACATAAACAATACTAAAACAAACAAAAATTTTCATACAAGTCAGATATAGTGATTTTTTCTATGTTTTATATCATTACCATTATTTTCTTGTGTATATCTATACTATTAAAACAAAAATACCCATATTCAATGGTACGTCATTGAAATAATTAAATTAACCTATCTTTAAGTAATTATTGTCCTTTTCTATTTATTAAACTATTTTCTAAATCATATTTAGCTTAATTTTCATGCTTAATATATTTCTTAAAAATAGTTAATTTTTAGGAATATTAAAATTTAAAACAATTTTAACAATACTAAAATTGGATAATGTTACCACTTAATTATTTTGAACAAAATTCAATTTTAAATCGATATTAAAAATATTATTAATATTCCTAAAATATATGTTTAACTCACCATTAATTATTTTGAACAATAAAATCTATATATGCTTAAATTTAAATATATTTAAACTACTTATAGAATAATAGGAAATATTTGTAACTGAATATTATTTTTAATATAATTAAATCTCACCTAAAATTATATATATTAAAAAAAATCTAAAATATATGTTAACCATTTCGGTTACAATTAATAATTTTCAACCAAAAAATTTAATACTGAAATTTAAATATTTTTGAATTACTTGTAAAAAAAAGTTTAATGTTTATAACCAAATATTCTTTTTCTAACATACTAAATCTTATTATATGGTCCATATCTGATCAAAATATTTAAATTCTTATTACATCTAGAATACAATTTCATGTTAAAAAAAAATATTATTCAAACATATCAATAGATCAATATTAATTTGTCAAAAGTTTAGTAGCGGGTACGAGTCACTATTTTTTACAGCACATAAATTATTTAACAGTTGTGTTTGTACAAAATTGAAAATATGATAAATATTTAAAATATAAATCAACAAACATTTAAATAATATTTACTTATATAAAAGATAAAAATAAATACCCGCAAAGATGCACGAATCAAGATCTAGCATAAAAATATATATAATACATAAAAAATATAAGAACTGAGATATGATTTAGTTAACTGAGGTATTGAATAATTAAGATGAACAATAAAATAAAATAAAATAAAATAACATATATCTAAAGTCATATTTTTTTAAATAATCTTAAAACATAAGAAAACTAATATTATTACGAGAGTGTATAATTTTTTGTAAGAGTATAAAAATTGTTTTACAGAGAACTTAGTAACTTAATAGTTTAAAAAAATTATAAAAGCTTTTTAAATCATTATATATTTTACAAAATTATTAACCATTTTATTAATTATCATAAAGCTAACATTATTTCAGGGTTTATAAATTATTTATAAGATTAAATAAAAATACTATTACACTTAACTTAATGAAAATATATTCTATATAAAATATAAAAATTAATAATTTATAAGGGTTTACAAAATTCATCTATAAGAGTTAATAAATCACTTAAGAGAGCTTTTTGTCAAAATTTAAGAGAGTTTGAATTCATATAAATGTACATTTGTTAGAGTTTATAAATCATATAAAATATCTTAGACATAATCATATAAAATATCTTAGTTATTTTATAATCAAATTAGATAATGTGGTAATCAGTTTTTTTTTTCTGAACAGATTTGATGAGTTGATAGATAATATAAAGATAAACACAAAATAAAATAACAATGGAGGAAGAAAGTTGAGGCTTGATTGTGACAGGAGTCACGGTAATCTTAGGATCAGCTGGGTACGTAGCATCTCCAAAAAAGCATGCATTTCTGACGTTCTTTGGAGTTTTAAAATGTATAATTAAGCTCCTTTTAATTTATTGCATATTCACGAGGATGCAATGCTACTTTTTTATTTTAAGGATAATTTCGGTTTTATTTATACAAGAAAATATTTTGTAGAACTAGTATAAATGTTTCCATATCTACCAAAATTTACAAATTATTTACTGGAGCTATGTTGGGCGATCAGTGCTATTAGCCTATGGTGGGATAGATCAATATCTAATTTATGTTGGTATTAAGAATTAGAACATAATAATAATTAATAGGTACAACAACTAGAACATTGGTATTGGGCCCATACCTAAACCACCAAGTAGTCATATATGTTTTTGGGTCTGAACTGACCCAATTAACACTTGAACATAACGAGACACTGAACATGTGGATGAATGACAAAATCTTGCTTCATGAGTAAAACAACTGAGTTGAACAAAAAAATAGTAAAACAACTGAAGGACCATTATAGATGGCGGAAGTGGGCGACGGTAGCAGTGTGGCACCACGCTGCAGTGACAAGTTCTGTCATTTTTTCTATAGAAAAGTCGGTTTTATTCAAATGAAGCCAAAAGTCTTTTATTTAGTATAGGAGATATGTGAATGTTAAATTTATATATCACAATTCAATTGGTTACGAAGATTACCAACCAAACTAATTGAAATGTGGAACTTGGCTAGCTTGATTAGCTAGTCGTTTGTCATTGTTTACTCGAAATTTATCACCAGATACGACATTCTTTTTTTTTCACCCGGGATATCTTGCGGATCGAAATCCAACCGACTAATTTTCGGTATCTGATTACTGGCGCCAATCAAACTTAGTTGTTCGTAATCCAAATTAGATATCATGTCGCTTGACCACACTTTAGGATAATTTGAGGATAACTGATTCAAATCCATTTCTTTTAGAGTCATTGCAAGACGTCATGTACCACCTAACTACTAACGTGTGGTTCAGATACAACTTTCTGAAAACAATCTACTATTTTTTACTGTACAATTAAACTGATTCATGTCGTTTGTATGCGTAAAATTGCATCAGTGAGAAGTTTTCTTCAAGATTATTTTTAGAATTTTTTTTTCGGATTCAAAATCAACGATGATTCGTAGCTTAAGGCATTCAGTTTTTGGATTTTTTTTGGTTCTTTTGGATATATATATGTGAACCACTCAGATATTATAAGATTCAGTTCGGTTTTGATTTTTTTGGTTCTTTTGGATAGATATATAAGAATCACTCATATATTATAGAACTAGGTTCGGTTTTGTTTGGTTCCAGTTTTATATAATTTTGGATAAAATATTTGGTAGTTTGAAATATTTGACTATAATATCGGATATTTGATTTCAAATAAAATATAATGTTATTTGAATAATTCTACTATTAGATATTTTAAATATAAATATTCCGTTAGATTGTAGTTATAAGTATTCTGTTATTTCTAAACCAAATATAGTTAATAACTTAATATTTTAAAATATATAATCATCTTTCAGAATTTTGGGTTTGGGTTCGGTTTTCAGATTTTTTTAAATATTTTTGAATTTCAGTTTGGTTTTGATGTCAATTTTTTTTTTGGTTTTTCGGTTTTTGGGTAAATACCAGTCCTACATCAACTTATGGTGATGATAAATTGATAACTGATTGATTTTTTTTTCTTAAATACAAGATTTTTCTTTGTGGGTTAAAAATACACAATAATTTTATTCAGTAAACGATGACACTTAGTTTATCGGTTATATAATAAGAAACTGTAGTTTTAGAGAAGAAAAACTGTAGTTTTAGAAAAATGAAAAGAAATAATAATCTTTAATTTGTCCAAGAATTTGAAAATCTACTTAGTCTTTTACAAAAATAAAAAATAAGTTCACCAGTTATATAAAGAGAATGTAGTTTTACAAAAAGAAAAAGAAAATAACAATCATATGTCAAGAACACTACCTCCATTTGTCTTTTAAATTATATATTTTCCTTATTTTAAATATGATAAATGTGAAAATATTTCAATTTTAAAAATAGATGAATTTTTTCTTTTACTATTTAAATATTTAATGGTGATTTTTTCACATATAGTGATCATACAAATTTAACATGTTTTATTACATGCACAAAAAAATGTCTTTTTCTCCAACTAATTGAAAGTCCAATTGATGAAACCCTAAAATGCAATATAACATATATTTAAAAGACATATCAACAATAAAAATTAAAATACATAATTAATACCATAATAAGAGATAACAAAAATGATTTTGGACTATGTTGTCAGGAATAAATATCATAAAAGTGTTACGAATCACTGGCGAACCTAGGTAGAAGATTATGGGTGCAGTTGCTCCATAATAATTTTTAAATTTAGTATATTTCATAACAGCTTTGATGTCTACCCCTATAATCTTATGTAAATTTACACCTATTCTATCATCTCTGCACCCACTGATAATAATCTTTGGATTCGCCCCTGTTACGAATTAAATCATATCATACGTAAGTTCATAATTTTTAAATTTTGAACTCACTCAATACATACGATCAGAAAAACGTATTATACATTTACCTTATTACCACTATATATTCACCAAAACCATCATTTACATATATTTGATCTAAGAACATTTGCAGTGGCCGTGATAAACTTTCAAAAACTTCTCAAAGAAAATAAGAAGAAATACTGAACATAAATTATTCAAAAAATAGTTGAACCATTAAGTAGAAAACACTTACTAAAACAGTCTTTCAACACTTTGTGAAAGTCTCTTTTTTCAGAAACGTCTCCTGCCTCTTTCTTTCATATTTGCATTTCTCTCTTTTTTTTTTTGATTAATCTGGGGGTATCTCGGGCCTATGGAATAACCCAGACTAATCTCCAAGGGGAGGTGCAGCCCACGGATAGACTCTTTCTCCGGGTATGCAAATGGACCCTAAAGCATAGGTCCATATCCGTGTTGGTGTCCAGAAATCATGACTTAGTTCCTTCCAGCAGAGTTCGAACTCACAACCTGGGTGCAGGAAGGAGCCCGTACTTACCATTGGGCCATGATGTTAAAGACGCATTTCTCTCTTTTCATTTCCTTTTTTCTATTGTTTTATACTAATTGAGGAACTATTAAGAACTCTTCACTGAGAATGTCGTAAGATGCCCAAAACTACATGTTAAAACACAACGACTTATTCAGAAAAATTAGATAATAACTCTAACACCTACAAAACTATAGGATTTGACAATTCAATGACAAAGTAACTTAAAGATTTCTCAAATTTCTTAATCTGTCATGACAAAATTTGACAGCACAATGACAAATTAATTCCAAAATTTTCACATTTCTCAACACAAGGACACATAAACTTCCAAGATTCTCATGCCTCTCAATCAGCATTTCTATAAATACCATTAGAATCTCCATGATTTATTTTCCTATACGTGCTATTGGATGTAATCTTATTTATATCATCCGCGTTTATTTCAATAACTATTCCTAGTAACTATTATCTCCATATTTCTTTTGATTTTTATGTGTAGCTGACTAGTTGGGATGCTCATGAGCCTTGCTTTATGGACTTTTTATTGTGAAAACTCTCGGATCTGTTAAATGATTTCATGATTTATGTTTAACGCTTCTCTTCTTAGATTTTTTGTCAGAAGATAGGTTTACACGTATGTTTCAGATGAGGTTGGAGATCTCTGGTGTTGGACGTTTCTTGTTTGGGCCTAACGCATGCTAATCGATCGAGTTTCTGATGAGAGTTTGGACTTCATGTGGTATGATGACTTGGTTTTAGGACTTTGGGCTTAGGTTTCTTTATTCATTCTATTCATTAATCATATAAAAGTAATACTCTAATGAATGGACTCATGCATGCATTAACTTATGGTTCTTAATAAGGTTTGTGAAGTCGCTGTGTGATTTGTGCTTAATGCTTGCTTGAGAGTGGTTAACGCATGCATAAGTTGTTGAATGTTAGTCTTGTTAGATCACATTGACATATGACGGGGATTTAGAGTCTATCTAAAACAACGATACCTCTATTCTCAGAACTACACTTAGTTTACGAGCCCAGCAGTCAATAGAAACGCTAGCCTTCTTTTATGTATTCAATGAAGGTAAAGGCTCTTCTACTGTGTAACAAAAACCTCTCTCAAGTGATTTCTGACAATCCATGCATTGCTTGTTAACTTATGTTTCTTGGACCATATGATACTCTTATATTACATTTGAGCATTCCATAACGATCATATACTCCCGAGTGGTTTGATTCCCGCGTTCTCTGTGTCATTAATACGACACTCTTGAGCTGTGAACTATTTGGTTACTATCTTCTCAACAGTACCCACATTACCTTCCACACAAGGAGGCAGAAGAGGGCCACTTTGAGTTACTTTCATCTCGTCTAGTAATGGCATCATTGACTCTCTTCCACATATGTATTATCTTCCTAATCGGAAATCCAAAGTCAGGAAGAACTTGATATATGAAACATGAAAACAGAACACACAAGGAAGTTGTAATAAGAAGATAAACCTCGGAGTTGGCTTTAGAGTAGATGATTATTATATATGACTGTCCTCTAAAAAACAAACCAGTTTTGTGATTTGACCTCTAGATAGAGTCAGGTGCTGGGCTCGAACTCGCTGAGGAAAGAGATTTAAAATGGGACCGAAACTAAAAGATCAATTTTCAAATTAAACCGTTGAACACGGATATTAATTGTACCGAATAACCCACCCAAATCCGGAATTGAAATCGAAATTCAGGAAGAAATCGTTAGAACAAATAATTATATAGTACTTATCAGATAAGTTGTAAACCAAGAAATTAAAATTAAAAAACCGGGAAACAAAAAGTAAACCGAAAAATACCAGAGTTGACCGATATTTGGACAAATATTGAAAACGACAATCATGTTGTGTCTTACCACCATTAAAAACATCTCGCCAGATACATATAGATAGATAAACTCCGATCTCTCTCTCTCTCTCTCTCTCTCTCTGCACGTCGACTTCTTGTTTTTTTTTTTTTGTGAAGATGAAAGCTTTCTGCATATTCGTCGTCTCATTGCTTCTCACCGTTAATTCCAGGGTTCGTTTCCTTCTTCTAATCGGATTTTTGCTTGTATGATGATGGACTTTTGGATCTAATTTCTCTTTTTGAATTTGGATCCATGTTTCTTTTATAGGGAGAAGCTACCTCTTCTGTTTTCTTCATTGATGGATCCAACAACCAATTTCTTCGTCCACCATCAGCCGAGGTAATCATTTTGGTCTTTGTTATATATTTATATATCATTTAAGATCGCGAATGTAGTAGGCAGAGACACGATTCCGTTTAAGCAATACCATAAGGATCCATTAGTTGTGGTTTTTTTTTTGGTTCCTCTTGATTGGCGATCACAAGAAAGATTCTCTCTTGTGTTGTTTCTTACTTAAGAATGAATTATTTTTGAGTGTTGGGGGCTTAGAATCAAATTAGTTGTTGATTAAATTTACTTTGAAATGAAATCCACAACAGGCGCTTCACATGTCGCTCTCTGAGGTATCTGCATCAGTATCTGCCTTGTTGGGTTTTGCACCTCCATCTACTTTGACTGCCCATGGCTCCTCCAAGGTTTCTTCATCCTTCTACTAATGTTCGCTTTTTTTTTTTTTTATATTTTTGTTTGTTAAAAAATCCTGTTACTTGATCATCTGATTTTGTTGTATATAGCTGAACAAGATTCTAAAGCCCAATCCGTTTGAGAGGCCTCGTGCTGCTTTTGTGCTAGAAATCGCCGGAGCTCATGGTATGCATGCAAAGGAAAAAGCTGTACTTTTCTGACATGAACCAACCCTTTTTTTTATTTATTTCTTAAGTTTTTTTTACTTTACTTGCAGATGCGCTTGTGGAAGCCTACACTAGTCATTCTTTCTTGGGCGATTCCATAAGAGGCAGTATCAGTTCTGATTCTTACAATGCTGATATTGAACTTCCAGGTTCCGTGATAGCTTGAACAGCACAAGCATCTATCTCATAAGCGTGACCAGTTTCCAATTCTTGCTTTGTATATATTACGTTAAGCTTTCTAAAAAAATCTTCAGGAAGTGGAGTTGCTGTTGTGTCTGTCAACGAACCCTCATCTGATGTGACTGACAAAGACATGAATGAGTTTGTAAGTTTACATTATCTTTCATTCTTATTGGATAACACTCTTTGCTTACCTTTTTTTCGTTTTGATATGCTCACTAGTTAATGGGTGACTGTATTTTATCCGTAGGCATCTTGGTTGGGTGGGTCGTATGTTACTGACTCTGCTGAACCATTGACTGGATTGCTGAGTATCCCTCTGGCTGATGGTGCTAATGTGGAGTTCCATTGGAAAAGGTGATGTTCTTAGTTTCCATGAACTGCTTGTATATATTGTAACTTCCGTTTTGAAGAAGGCTTTGACTTTTGTTTACCATGAGCAGGAAGCAGAGAGGAAATTTGCATTGACCTTTTGGATCTATATAATAATATCAGAGGAGTAGTCAACCTTCATGGGGATTTATCTCATGGTATTGAGAGACCTGCTGAACTAACGGTTGGACGCTTTGTCGGTATTAATGTAAGAACGTTCACTAAAAATGACTATGCTATATCATCTTGTTTATTCCATTTTGCAAAAGCTTGTCAATGTGTATAATATAATGGCAAATTACAGGTTTTAGCACAGGAGTATGGCAAGGTATGGCTAAGCAAGGGATGGATGTATTGCTTGCCACACTATC